>NC_012879.2:26441264-26670393 GCF_000003195.3 Sorghum bicolor
AATTTTACGAGCCAACTTTTTTCTAGATTTTTATTCCCTCGACCGTATCGGTGACCTTAGACTCGAAGTTCTATCTTTTAAATAGAAAGAAAATGAAACTTTGGGAAAATCCTGGAAACATTTTTCTGATCTTTTAGAATCTGGTCCAAAACTTAATCTTGAAGACCCTATTCTTATTTTTCATTTCTTTCGAGGTCTTCAGAAAGATCATAAACAAATGCTACATACAATGCCTAGAGGTTCTTTCTTTTGTATCACTACTGATGAAGCTAGGGCAATCTTAGATAGAATCCTAGAAGCTGAGATGGATAATACCCTCCATGATGAAACCTACGAAGCCAAAGTAGACACTCTGCCAAATTTTTCACCTACTTCAGCTATCCCAAGTTCTGAGCCACAAAAGGAAGAAATTCCACCACCTGATTTCATGCTGGATATAGAATCTGATCTTTTTGCCGATTTTGGAAACATTTCAAATTACCATTCTATAGACAAACCCCAAAGCGGCCATTTTAGCATTTGTTTACCAAATGAATATCAATTGAGAGAGCTTATTTCAATCATGAGTAGCGAATGGTTGGAGGAGTCAGATCTTTCCTCTATATCTATATGTTGTGCTTATGACTCTGATCTATTTGATGCTCTCTATAATCCTGTTGCGGGGATCAATATCATGTCTGAAGCTTTTGCACATAAATTATTTGGGAAATTAATTTAACCCCCACAACAAAGTTCATAAAGGAATCTTCGGGACGATTAGTCCCCAGTCTTCGAATTGTGAATGTCCTACCCTTTATGGTAGAAGGCACCATGGTTCATTTGAACTTTTATATCTTTGATACATGGGACTTTGACCTGTTGATAGGACAACCTTTTAGAAGACTCCTTTACAAAGGTCAAACTGGAAAGCTACAAATTTCTTTTGGAAAAGATTTCAAATTTCCTATAACAATTTCTCATTCTTTGAATAATAAGACCGAAACATATCTTTTGCCTGATCCTATGGAAGAGGTAAAGGCAGCGTCTCTAGAGCTTTTAAATGAACCAGACCTAGAAGAGGAAGCCCTATTCTTTATAGAAGAAGAGGCTGAACCTTCTGAACCTGAACACTTAGATGAGTTTGCAGAAACACCAAGACCTCCCATAGAGCTTAAACCTTTACCACCCAGTCCTACCTATGCTTTCCTGAATAATAATCTTGAGTTTCCTGTAATCATTAGTGATAAACTCACTCAGGAGCAAACTCTGCGATTAATGACCGTTTTAGAAAAACATCACTCAGTTTTTGGCTACTCACTCCAAGATCTTACAGGAATCAGTCCTATGATTTGTACCCATCGCATTCCGACAGATCCTTCTGTTTTACTGTTGGCAGTCATTATAGACCAATCATAAACTGCCAACATGATCCAAAAGAAGAAGAAGCAATCATATTATATACACACATGCATTTTATTACTAACAAGTTCCACTTGTACCATAGTGATTATATTTTGCAGGAATTATAGTGCAACAAGTGAAAATGTGCCATACCATGAAGAAAGCGCAAAGTACCCAAAGACGTATTCAAAAATGCGCAAACCAAGAAATAGAGAAAGGCCCAAACAACGCAGAACTAGGCCTGATCGTAACCACCAGAGAGATCCAGGCCCAGAGCCAAACCGACCACGTGAAGGCGATGGCTAGGGGGACCCACCCAGGGTGCGGCAGCACCCTAGTGTGGGCGCACCCCTAGAGGCGGCAAACCGGGCCCATCTTTCTTAGGCAGTTGCATGCTGCCATGCATAGGACAGTTTCACCTACTACCAAATTTAGATGCGACAAACCGTAATAGCTCCACTAAAAAAAGAGAGGCACTCCCCCCTTTTCAACACACACATCATTTGGAGTCCATTTACCTCACACCTCTTACTTGTATCTTTAGTCTAGATTAGTAGTATAGCAAGGCAAGAGCTAGCAAGGAGAGCTTGTCTCCTTGGAAGAAAAGATCTTCTTGGTATGAATAATATTCAATCTTCTTCAATGAGCAAGTACTATTCATCTTTATCTGATTATGCATATGAACTAGAGTATGGTTGTGTTCTTATCATGTTCATAGTATATGAACTAGTTCTTAGTTCTTGTGCTATGTTCTTGATATGTTCATCATTGTTCTTCATTGTTCATCAGATTAGTATGATTAGGATTAGAATTACGAATGGGATGATGGTTCACTGTGCTGTGATGGTTGCTCTTAGCCTAGCCAGTCACTCCGAAGGGGTGGGGCCCGCGGGGGTTAGGAGTTGTTTCCAATTACGTGAACATGGTGTTCAGGTATGCGGGAATCACTGGATGTGCGGGTATCTTTCGGGTAGAGGGGTAGGTGGTAGGGTAGTGACAGCTCTGTCATCCTTTGCATTCCCCCATGATCAGGTATTCCGATAGGAGCTCTGTAAAGTCTCTATCGGCTGGGGATCCAGCTGTGGCGATCTCCCCTCATCTCAGGCTTAGTTCTAACTCTATTTATTGCTAATTAGATGATCCACTAACAGTTCTATGCATAGTTATATGTGACCCATGCCTACTTAAGTAGATTTATTTCTTTATTCTTTATTTATTATTTCTCTTCTATTTTATCCTTGAGGTTGATCCAATGTGTGTCCACTATCTTGAATATCATGTTTATTCCTATTTACTCTATGTCTACCAAGCATTCAATAAGTAATCATGTTTACACCATGTTTGATCCCTTTGCCTTCCTACGGGAATTATAAATTTGACACCCTTGAATACTCACAAGTTGAAATGCTACAATGATAGTTCTGTCCGCTTGCAGTTATATTACTTCTTCATTCATGAACCATCGATTGGCGTACCTAAGTACCGTTACTTAAGATTGTAATCCTTGTGCACTTTCAAGCGTAGTGCCACAGCTTTACATATCGCAAGTAAGGATGGTTAGGAAGGCCAATCCGGCATTCCTAATTATTATTACCAGACTGCACTTCTAAGGCCGGCGCCCTCGAGTTGCCTTGGGTTATCTCTCTGATGTAGCGATAGTTACGGTATGCCAACACCCGACATTTCTGGTGCCATTGGTAAGGATGGATCTATAGTCTATTTTTAGTAGTGATGCTAAGAAATGCCAACAAGCATTTCTGGCGCCGTTTCTGGGGAAGGCAAAAATCATACTGGCATAAACATTGATTGCATAATAAGCATTGGTAGCCATAGATTAAGCAGGATAACTTTATTGTTTTCTTCCTCTTTTTATTGGGATGAAAACAGGATAGTGTATGAGCGGTTTCAACTTGCCGGCAAACTTCCACAGTGATCCAGAAACACTCCTAAGGAAGAGAAGGGTTCGTACCGTCTCTTCTTCTCCTATGCAACTGGCAAGCGAATCAACCGTTCCAGCACCAACCGCACCAATCGCTATGGCCAAGACACTCCGTGACTACTCCACTCTCGCTGTTGCCAACGCGCCAACTGGGCCCACTATCAATATGGGGAATGGAAGCTTCGAGATCCGCACTGGCCTCATCTCTATGGTGTAGGCAAGCCAATTTTGTGGCCTACTAAGCGAGGATGCCAACGCCCACCTTCAGAACTTCCTTGAGCTATGCGACACCGTTGTCATCAAGGACGTCACGCAGAACAGCACCAGGCTCCGTCTGTTTCCCTCTTCCCTTGCCAGAAAGGCGAAACAATGGTTTTATCAGAATAAGGAAGTTGTTGACACATGGGAAAAGTCCTCTGCAGCTTTCCTCACCAAGTTCTTCCCCACGAGTAGGACCAGCGCTCTGAGGGGGAAGATCTCTAACTTCCAGCAGTCTTCACTTGAGTCCATACCCAAAGCATGGGAGAGGCTCCAGAACTTCAACGAAGGCCTCACCGCCATGTCAAAGGGGCACGTAGATGCCGTAGCTAGAGGTGCATTCCTTTCTCTCACCATTAATGAAGCTACTGCCCTAATCGAGAAGATGGTGGCAAATCAAAGCTCGGGAGAATGAAGGAAAACACAAAAAGGCTCGCAATCTGTGAAGGAGGCAGATGTGCTTGCCGCAAAAATAGACTTGCTGCTGCAAAGGATGGACGGACAAGTTGCAAATCCCAACATGGGCACCGTCCAAGTAGTGAACTCACACACATCGTGTGAAGTTTGTGGTGATGATGGCCATTCGGGGAACAATTGCCCCGAAACCCAAGAAGAAGCAGCATATGTCAACAATGGGTTTCGGCCACCACAGCAAGGTAGCAACGGGTGGAACAATCAACACCGCCCACAGGGTAATTTCTTGAATCAGCCTTCCTTGAAAGATCTGGTCATAGGGCAAGCTAAAATCAACGAGAATCTGACCAAGAAGGTGTCCTACAATGACAAGATCATTGAGAACATCAACGCCAAGCTTGAAACTCTTTGTTCATCTGTCAAAAGTCGGACGAGTTTCAATAAGATGATAGAAACACACATAGCACAGATACTTGCATCAATTCCAGTCACTGACACAGAGAGGATCCTTGGGCAACCGAAAACCTCTACTAAGTTCGTCCATGTAGCCACAGAAGAATGAAGGAAGGAAAGTCTTGCCAACGGACTATAAATGTTGAGCCCTTGCCGAAGGCATTCGGTAGTTATCTAAAAAACCTATATATAATAAAAATATTTTTTGTGCTATTTGTGTCCCAATAAAGATATCTTAAGGAGGCCCACAACATCAACCAAGCTTGGGGGAGGTGTCCCCGCTCAGGTATTATGTCTTTTTAAATTCTTTAAATCTCGTTTTAATTTCCCTTTTTATAAAAGTTTTTATTTTTAGTTTAAAAAGTTTCCCTTTCTATAGTTTTATTTTTAGTCAAAAATAAAGTTTCTCTAAAAATCTTATAAAAATTATTTTCTGGTAGTATAGATTTTCCCATTTCCAAATCTTATTTTTATATAATTTTTGAAAACCAAAAATGTTTTGAATAAATATGTGGAAAATCAAAATCTGGAGGAAGATTTCGAACCAAGTTTGATCGTAACCAGAGAGACATTTGGGGTGACCGTTGGAGCCAGCAGCCAAAAGGCCAGCAGAGGCGGGCCCACCACTGGTGCGTGCGCAATAGGGTGTGGCCGCACCCTGCCCAAGGCCTGGTGGCCTCGGCCTTTTGGCAACGGCTAGTAGCCATTGAGGGGGGCGCTCTCCCGCCTGCGATCAACTCTATAAATAGAGAGGACCCTGGGTGGAGCACCTCACCCCTCTCACACACATTTTTTACTCTTCCCTTCTTCACTCTCTTGCCCACTTTGCTTCATAGCCTACTCCACAAGCTTAGTGCAAGAAAATTCTGTAAAAAACATCTTGCACACTTCCCTCTCCAAGCAAAAACACCATACACTTGTGCTAGCTCGTCCACCATGAATAGAATTTTTGGTCTTAGAAGGAGCCGCCACCAACGCGGGGAAGATCCACCAACCCCTGCAAGGAACGAGCAGCCGGCACATGAAGGAGAGGAGGAGGAGCCACACGCCCACGCCATTGACGAGGCCGACACCCCCTTCATCGACTTGGGGAGCGAGCGGGAGATGCAGGCATACAACCTCATGAAGGAACGCGAGTTCCTCCATTCGTCGGCATTCGACCCCGCATTCTTGCACCAAATAGGTATGGATGTTGAGTTTGATACTATTTTCAGGCATCTTGGTTGGAGTAGAGTTGCCCCTGTTCATGAGCTTGGGTCACGTCTTTTGACGATCCAAATATTTGGGCACTCTAGAAATTGTCGATTATGGTATTACCTTTCGTTGCTTTGGAAGAGATTTCAGTATTTATTGGAAGGATCTTTCTAACCGTTTGGGTTTCCACAAGCGTTGCTCCATTGACTTAGGTTTCTCCCTCAGGGGTTACTGTTGACGGTCCTTAATGCTCACATTTAACCATCAATTAATCATGGAAAAGGACTTATATGCAACCAACACCTAGCCTTAGGGTTTTATCTGACAGAATTCCACGAGTTTGGGTGTTTGTCTATTTCTGCAGGGGGTTATCAGGAAATACGGAAGAAAGGCCCACATGTCGGGTTTACATAGAGATATTAACTTGACGTGCAATTATCTACCATCTAGAAGAGTCCAGAAGCCACGGGAGCGAACGGGAGACGTGACGGGGCCGGGCACTGGGCGCCCGCCCTCCCTTACTGGGCGCCCGCCCTCCCCCCTGTACCAATCAAGGTGAAGCTCGGGGATCATGCTCCACCGACCTAATACTTCAAGGAAAACCACACGATCAGTGTCAGTTTGATATGATGGCCCAGATTCATCTGAAAAGACTATGTAAGCAAGGCCCCCTGACCCCTAGAGATCATACCTCTTCTACAGAATCAAAGCTAGGGTTTCAATTCTTCATCCAAGTAGAGAGGATCCCTCTAGTTCTTCTAGTTCTACCTCTAGTTCATCTAGATCTAGTTCTAGTTCATCTAGTTCTAGTTCTAGTTCCTCTAGTTCTAGTTCTAGTTAGTTCTAGTTGTAATCTAGAAAATAGGGAGAGAGAAGAGGAGAGCGGAGGAGGAGCCGGATTTGTCAGATCTTCCTCAACATTATACTTTTGCAGCAACTGGTTCGTTCTTCATCGTTCTCCAGGTTCTTCAATTCATAATTCCTGAGTTCTTTAATTACTTTTATTTACATTCAAGTTATTTATTGGATTCCCACTTGCATCAAGTGCTCTAGTCTTTATAACGCTAGAGTAGTAATTAATAGATAACGCTAGAGTAGTAATTAATAGATTAGACGTGGTGTTTAGTCTTGCAATTACCAGGAATTGCACCCAATCCTGCGGATTGTTGTGGTAGCCTTAGGGTAGTGACAGCCCTAACGATCGACGTATTCCACCACGTTCGGATCGGTGTTTGTAGGACCGTAGTCACACCTTCCTAGCCCCCTTCTCATCTCTTTCTGTGGTTAGTGCTCTGATGTCCCGATATAGATAATCTTGAAGTAATTCTTGATTCTTAGATCAACTAGAGAATTCTCAGGAAACTTCCTCTCTTCCCACCAAAAAAACAATTATATAGTTATCCTTGGGCGATCTTGGATCTTAATTAGTACACTCACGTTCTCTGTGGAAAATCGATACTCTGGAATACTCCAGGGTGAAGGCTACATCGGTATCCGTGCGCTTGCGGATTTTTCTGTTTGCGTTTAAAATACCCAACAAGCTTTCTGGCGCCGTTGCCGGGGAACGGTAGCTATGCTAGTTTCAAACCAAGTCACCCATTTATCCTTTTTCTTTTCCTTTTTTACCACACTCACCTTATCATTTTTACCATACCACATGGATTTCACTCTAAGCATTAGTGAGCATGGAATTTATTTCATAGCCACTTCATTTACTCCATGCTCATATGCAACATCTTCACAATCCATTGGTCTCTCCAACATCACCACATTCGAGATCTCCAACCCCCTCTTCCTTTCTATTCATAAAAACTTTAAATGGGCGGTTGTCGATGCATATGTCTATATTAAATATTGCAGATCTCGTTGAGTTGATCTTGATATAGGTCAGCGTTGGAGGGGAAACCACTTCGCTGACTTAAATTAATGGTTTCCCAAGGACTGATCAGATCGTAACATGAGCTTTTAATTATTTGCAACATTACCTTGTGTATTGAGCATATAAGGATAATTGTAAAAAAATTCCTTCGGGTATTCTTGTCACTAACCTTTCTAGGATTGGAGCAAGAAGATCGGATGAATGACAAGCACAAGGTATGTACAACCAATCATCATACAACATTGAATTAAATTCATCCAAACTTGAATTTTGCAAAATTCAAGCTTGGGGGAGTACTTTACATAAAAACATCCTTTGCCATGTTGCTATGTTGGTTGTCCCTACCTTTGAGACATGCTCAATTTGTTAAATACTAATCACACTACTTCATCTCCACTTGAGTAGATCTCTATAAATGCTCTCATGGTACCTTTATTTGCTTTAGTATATGTCTAGGTTGGAGTAGTTTCATTTATCTCTTAATTAAGCATGGTGCTTAGTTTAGGAATGATGATCTTACTTCCAAAGGATTTTAAATTAAGCATGATGCTTAGGTTAAAATTCCCTCCTAAATCAAATTAGACATGGTGTCTAGGTTGATCTTTTAGCCGATAGTATGCTATAGTAGATATTGGATATTTTGTTGGACTAACCCCTGCAGGAAAACTTTCAATATCGACCTGGGAAGTCCTGAGATAAACTCACATTGGAGACAAAGAGAGAGACACATGAAGTTTAACAATTTACATAAGGAAGACATAGCTCACAAGAGATGACCCATGGAGGGTGCCACAAACACGATGCACAACCGCTAAGAAAGGAAAGCTTCCACAAGGTGATACTGTACCATCACTCTTCAAGTAAGGTAACATCTTAAGGTACTTGACTATCACTTTTATAAGCTTCTCCTTGGTTCTGGCGTTCACATGAATACAAGAGACAAACATGTATGATTTACAACTCTAGATTAACCAACCCAATCGATTCAACATGTTTAGCCCTTCCACCTTTGTGAGCCCACACTCCTATTCATATGAGCTAAAGTGTTACACATTCAATCTTTGGACGATATAAACAAAACATAAGTATAGATAGATTATCTTTCCATTTGGTTGAGCGATCTGATCTGACAAATGTTTTAAATACTACACTCATAATCTTATTATCCATCAACTTTGTCTTGCTCCCTATGCTTAAGGTTAGGGAAGAACAAATACACTTTTGGTTCTGTTGGTGTTTTCCACCAACAGGGCCCATGCACTTGATCTATGCCTTGTCTATGAGCAGGTACACTACGAGTAAAATATGAAGGACTTTTACAACTCCCAGGCTCCACCTAGTGAATAACATAGATCTACGAGCACAAACACACTGGAGATACTAGACACTCATGCAATCACTGCCCTGAGATTCTTGAGGACGTAACTACTGGAGTAACCCCGTTGTAGAAGTAATTACTGACCTTCTGCCAGTCAAGAGAGATGATCCAGGACGCCCCGTCATCCCGATCTCCATCGGCATGGTGGACTTCCTAGAAGCACTCTGCGACTTTGGCTCCAGCGTCAACATTATGCCCTGGGTACTCTATGAAAAAAATTCTTTACACATCCTTTATTAGAAACAGCCATGTGTTTGCAGCATGCAGATCGTACGCTAAGTTTCCCAAAGAGAATATTGAAGAACCTCTACGTTTGAGTTGGTACCTTATACGCTCCAGAAGACTTCGTGGTGATAAAGACTGATACTGATGAGAGGGCACCCATCATCCTAGGGAGGCCATTCCTGAACACCTCAGAAGCTGTCATCTACGCTAGTGCTGCCAAGATCAGTTTCTACATGAAAGGGAGAAATGAGACGTTTTCCTTCAAGAACAAGACTACACAAATCTCAGAGCATTCCCGACATGAACCAAGGAAGAGGACCAACAGGAGGAACAGGAACAAGCAAGTGTGGACCGAGTCAGCTAAGATGGTCACTGCAGTTCAAGGAGGTCAAGATCATCTATTTAAGTCATCGTTCCTGACCAAAAAGGATGGCCGCCATCACCTATCAGCTCCTGTTCGGAACCATGCCCCTAAAACCGACATATATTAAGCTCCAGATGGTAGATCAGACATTCCGAAAGGTTGAAGGAGACCGTTCCTCAGCACCGTTAAAGCAATCATCTACATTGGAACCGACGGAGTCCACATGCACTTCCCCTCAGAGAAGGTACGCCGCTATTTCACTGACTCTAACTATATAGTTGAAGACTCTAAGCAGGTCAGAACAAGAAGAAGACGTCGCAACCATAACCAGAGGAGGCAAATCGTCAAGGACGGATGGGCAGACTACGAAGGAGAAGTTGTAAGGCCTGAAGACATACAACTTGAACAGAACTGTCCTGAGGAGACCGTAGCACCAAGTCAGGTGTGGAGAGAGAAGATAGTTATACACGAAGAGGAGGCACTGCCGGAACCACCGACTACGCCATCCAGCGAATCCCAGGACGACTGAGAAAACGGAGAGTTCCGTTCGGAGGACTTAAAAACACTGAACGCCTTGCCAAGAGGTAAACTTGGTAGTTATCTTTTTCCTTTCAATTATTTAAAATAGTTGGTTTAGTTAATCAGGTTCATCCTATCTTGAAAAGAAAATAAAAATGTTTAAAATATTAAGCCCCATGTGAGTATGCTCATGGCATGAAACCCATAAGTACATTCACTGTGGTGGCATAAACATAAAATAAATATATTCTTGTCCTATAAAAAAGAAACTATAAAAATAAATTTATGATCCTACTAAAGAGAGTAACATTTATTGAGGAGGCTCAACATGATAAAGGCTAGATATTTATGCTAACACCTAACTAGTTCCACAAAGCTTTGTTGTCTATTTGAGCTCCATAGAATTCAAGGATCAAAGAAGACTAGTAGACGGAGGACATCCTAATCGCTGTCAGGGTGCTGCCGACATTCAAATACACCTCTGCCACCTGCTAGCTACATCACAAGGAATTATGTCAAAATCCAGCTTGGGGGAGAGCACCCGCATTTATCCAGCTAAGTGTTCTACTCACGTTTATATTTTACTCGAATAATAAAAAGACGCATAATCATAAAAACCTAAATAAAGATTTTGTACTTATATATATATCTTTGCTTAGTTTTCTAAATAAATAAATAAGTAAAGTTTGCTATGAACCCTCATGATAAGCTCTCACATGGAAATGATGAATAGTTGCTCTGCCATGTACCTAGTTTTCAAGTTTAAGCTTTCTCTCAAGTTTAGGCATAACTGTTAGTAATTAAGATTTGCTCTAAACCTGAACTTGTGGGGAGAGTACTTGATCTAAAGTCTAAGTCGTTAACGGATACGATATGGGAAAGTTGAGCTGCTGTTTATCTGTTCCTAGAGATGCTAGAATTCTGGAGAATTTTATCTTTGAAAATCTTTAAAATGTTGCATGAAGAGTTCCTGTATGATGAGAGTTTGAATTCCTACCACTGCCATATATACATGCTTGCTAAAACTTTGAGCCACACATTTACTTTACTGCTTATGAGCATTGAGTGTTGTCAAGCTGTGTAGACCCTTAGGAGCTTGTCATGTGGTTAAATCAAGATTCACTTGCACGTTCACTCATACATGCTGCTTCTACTCTGGAAGTATGCATCCACATACATCCACTCATTTCCATCTCCAAAACCATCCAAAAATATTCTACTCCTAATTTGGGAGAGAATAGCTAAAAACATTCTCCTATTTCTGTTTTCCCCTTGAAATAAATGCTCAAGTTATCTTGGTTACTACCACTTGCTATATTATTTCAGGAGATGAGTGCTCTAAAAAAAGAAAGAAAAAAAAGAGATGAGTGGTAAAAATGGATAAGTGTCTGACAGTAGAATTAGGGGTACAAAATACCCACCTGAGAGAAAAGAAAAGAAAATATAGAGCATCTCAATCTCCTTAAAAAGTTTCAAAAGAGCAAGAAAGGTATGTATCCCCTCAAAAGAGCACAAGTAGAATTAGACTTTCACCATTGTTATCACCATCATTACCATGCACCATTCATTCGCCACACATGCACATCTTGATTTGACTTATTGACTTGTTCTTCTGGATCCATGGTTTGACAATGCAATAAATGTCTTGTAAGTATGTATTAGCTGTCTCCCACCTATGAGCTCCAGATATCAAAACCTTATTAGAGTAGGGCGAGAGAGAAGGCAATGCCACTATGCCTCATACCAAAAATACTACATACTTTGAGAGAAAGCATACACCATTACTGCCTTGGTAAGGATCTAGAAATACCACAAAAGAGAGACTAGAGAGAGTCATACAAGGAATCTCGGAAATTTATATGAAAATCTGCAAAAACTCTAGAGCTATAGTTAATCAAAGAACAAGAGACATGACGCTTGACTATACCGTTCTATCTTTTAACTGCTCAAGACACAAGTGACGGTTGCAAGCCCCATGGTGGAAGGTACAATGGGTAAGTTTAAATCTTAACAGTTGTTGATATTTGGGAACGCAATAAGGAATTGATCCGCAAGCGCACGGATATCGGTGAGCACTTCACCCGGGAAATTATCCAGAGTATCGTATTTATTTTTTTACCACTAGGAGAAAGAGTGCATCTGACTAACCGGTCTATTACTACTAACCTTTAGGCACAAAGAATGTCTTTCGATGTGAGTGATAAATAGAGAAGACTGCAACCGTAGTCTCCTTCTAACCTTGGTAAGGATGATCTACTGTTCTAATGGGGAGGCTAACGGAATCTAGACACCACAAAGGATGTTCAACCCGCACCTATAAACTCTATCCTTCCTGCTAACGAGATGTGATCTACAAAGGTAGCTCGAAATTGTCACGTTCCTCACTACTACCACGGTCCAGCTAGTCAGGGAATATTTATGAGTACCCCAGCCTAAACACCACGTTTACGCCAGCAATGATTACTCTAAACTCTACACGAAGTGATTAAAGTAAACTCATAAACCATAAGAACAATAAAACAAGAACTTACTAGAATTTAGAAGTCGAATTACTGAAGAATCCTAGGAGCAAGCTTCGGGTTAGGAGAACTTGATCCCGCAGGTACAAGCTTGGAGTAGACACTGACAGGTCGGGCATCCTCCACTCTACACCTCCACTCTATCTCTCTCAATCTAGTAGAAACTAGAAGATCTATTTCTACCTTACATTGATTGCTAAGCCTAAAAAGAAATATTAATTAGAGAAGAGGTTTTCCTTCGAGGGCACCCCTCAGTCTCTATGACAATTTCTTCATGTCTTCTCCAGGGGCCAAGGGGCCTTGCTTATATAGTCCTCCCCTTCTATGCGTTTTTGGGTCGATAGCCGAGGTGGTACTATGTTTTTCTTGATCCAATAGGTCGGTGGAATATCCCGAGCGAAAGAGTCCTGATTTGGCTCCAGTAGGGGGGCGGGCGCCCAGGCTTCCAGGGCGGGCGCCCTGGGCCTGGCCCAGTTTTGCCTCCGCTTCAGTCTCGTGGCTTCTGGAGTCTTCTAGATGAAGTAAAATTGCGCGCTGCGTTGATATCTCTATGTAATCCCGACATGTGGGCCTTTCTTCCTTATTTCCTGATAACCCCCTGCAGAAATAGATAAACAACAAAACTCGTAGAATTCTGTCAGATCAAACCCTAATTCTAGGTGATGGTTGCATATTGGTCCATTCTCTTGTTTATTTGATAATTAAAATTGATACTTAAGAACCGTCAACAACAGTTTACCCTAACCCAGAGATGAGATCTTATTTGAACGCATGTGTATCTTTAAGGCATAAAACCACTGCAGAAACTCTTGAGTTCATCTTTGCTCAGGGACGAGCAAAGGTTAAGCTTGGGGGAGCTTATTGACGGTCCTTAATGCTCACATTTAACCATCAATTAATCATGGAAAAGGACTTATATGCAACCAACACCTAGACTTAGGGTTTTATCTGACAGAATTCCACGAGTTTTGGTGTTTGTCTATTTCTGCAGGGGGTTATCAGGAAATACGAAAGAAAGGCCCACACATCGGGTTTACATAGAGATATTAACTTGACGCGCAATTATCTACCATCTTGAAGAGTCCAGAAGCCACGGGAGCGAACGGGAGACGTGACGGGGCCGGGCACTGGGCGCCCGCCCTCCCTTAGTGGGTGCCCGCCCTCCCCCCTGGACCAATCAGGGTGAAGCTCGGGGATCATGCTCCACCGACCTAATACATCAAGGAAAACCACACGATCAATGTCGGATTGATCTGACGGCCAAGATTCATCTGAAAATACTATATAAGCAAGGCCCCCTGGCCCCTAGAGATCAGACCTCTTCTACAGAATCAAAGCTAGGGTTTCAATTCTTCATCCAAGTAGAGAGGATCCCTCTAGTTCTTCTAGTTCTACCTCTAGTTCATCTAGATCTAATTCTAGTTCATCTAGTTCTAGTTCTAGTTCCTCTAGTTCTAGTTCTAGTTAGTTCTAGTTGTAATCTAGAAAATAGGGAGAGAGAAGAGGAGAGCGGAGGAGGAGCCGGATCAGTCAGATCTTCCTCAACATTATACTTTTGCAGCAACTGGTTCGTTCTTGATCGTTCTCCAGGTACTTCAATTCATAATTCCTGAGTTCTTTAATTACTTTTATTTACATTCAAGTTATTTATTGGATTCCCGCTTGCATCAAGTGCTGTAGTCTTTAAAACGCTAGAGAAGTAATTAATAGATTAGACGTGGTGTTTAGTCTTGCAATTACCTAGAATTGCACCCAATCCTGCGGATTGTTGTGGTAGCCTTAGGGTAGTGACAGCCCTAACGGTCGACGTATTCCACCATGTTCAGATCGGTGTTTGTAGGACCGTAGTCAGACCTTCCTAGCCCCCATCTCATCTCTTTCTGTGGTTAGTGCTCTGATGTCC
Source organism: Sorghum bicolor (assembly GCF_000003195.3). Lineage (NCBI taxonomy): Eukaryota > Viridiplantae > Streptophyta > Magnoliopsida > Poales > Poaceae > Sorghum > Sorghum bicolor. The sequence goes on from NC_012879.2 coordinate 26,455,690, forward strand.
CGATATAGATAATCTTAAAGTAATTCTTGATTCTTAGATCAACTAGAGAACTCTCAGGAAACTTCCTCTCTTCCCACAAAAAAACAATTATATAGTTATCCTTGGGCGATCTTGGATCTTAATTAGTACACTCACGTTCTCTGTGGAAAACCGATACTCTGGAATACTCCCGGGTGAAGGCTACATCGGTATCCGTGCGCTTGCGGATTTTTCTGTTTGCGTTTAAAATACCCAATAGTTACCAACGTCATGCTTTCTGGAAATTGATCTCGGGGCAACACGTCGTTGGAAAGTTTCAGGGGTATTCTGCCAACATCCATCACCCCACTATGAGGCTTCTCCATAAGTGGATCGCTAGTTTGTTCTTTTCAAGAGATGAACACATCTTACTTACGACATAGAGTTGAAGTTGCTTTATATTGCGCTCAAAAAGATTAAGGTTGCACCAGTTGTTGAGCTTGTTAATCATTGGTTGCATTCCATTAAGACTTCAACTGCTATCATGTGTGTTGACGGTCCTTAAGTATCAAATTTAATTAACAAATAAACATAGAAAAGGATCCAAATGAAATCAACATCTAGACTTAGGGTTTTATCTAACAGAATTCCACGAGTTTTGGTGTTTGTCTATTTCTGCAGGGGGTTATCAGGAAATATGGAAGAAAGGCCCACACGTCAGGATTACATAGAGATATTAACGTGACGCGCAATTATCTTACATCTAGAAGACTCCAGAACCCACGGGAGCAAAGCGGAGGCAGAACGGAGCCTGGCCCAAGGCGCCCGCCCTAGGGACCAGGGCGCCCGCCCGCTGTTAGAGTCCAATCAGAACTCTCTTTTGGGATTACGCTCCACCGACCTAAAGGATCAAGGATAACAGTTCAATCAATGTCGGTTTGATCCAACGGCCCATATTCACTTGAAAGGACTATAAAACCAGACCCCCTGGCCCCTAGAGGAGGGGAGCTCTCAACCCTAATTCATTATTCATCAAGGGAGAAGAAGCCTCTGATCAAGCCTAGAGCCACCACATCAATTAGACATCTAGATTAGCATAGCTACATAGGATTAGAACTAGAAGGACTCAATCTTCGATTGGTTTCTGGATCTGTCAGGAGGATTCTTGGTAATTCTCTATTGTTCTTCAGTTGTTCATCTTTGTTCTTCAATACTATGAATATGACTTTGTTCTACTTCAATATATTGCTTATGACTCTGCTCTACTTGTTTATATTCGCAATTATATTGTTCTTAGTTTATCATAGTTATATACTTGGCTTAGTTAGATTGGATTTATATACATGTTTAGGATCGTATAGCGTTTATCCATCGGATCCATGGGTAAATGATAGATATTGTGTAGGAATGGTGCTTATACCGTATTTATCTGCGATTGTACCCTATATTCCAGATCGCGGGGTAGTTCGTGGTAGTGACAGCTGTTGACACCGTTTTCGGGCACGTGTCCATGTTTGGTAAAGTATAGGCCGGCAAGATAAGACGGCGGTGTTTAATCTACAGGATGAGTTGCCGATGAGGATGGTTGCCAATGGAGGAGGGGTTGAACATGACTAAGTCCATAGGTGTTGATGTGTCTATGCCGATGGCTACGACAAGGAAGTCTGCCGATGACTATGATGAGGGAGTCTGCCGATGATATGGAGGGAGAGTCTGGGAGATGCCGATCGGCTTGTGGAGGTGTTCCAATTTGTCACGGGGGGATAGTTTTATGTTTTCCTTAGTTATTTAAATTGTTTTGTATACGAATTCTGTGTAATTTGGAATTCGAGTTCTAGTCGTGTCTGGTTGTTGCTCTTTGAGCAGGGTATAAATATAAACCCTAGGGCCTTGTAATGAGACATCTATCAATCAATCAAACACACATTTTTACTCATATTCCAAGCATCTACTTTTTCGACGACTTCGTCATACTTTTTCCTTTTCATTACGAGTTCTTAGGAATTCGTCGACTTAAGCTCGGCGTGTTCTCAAGTTCCGCATGGATACCTCTTTGGCCGTGACATCCGGGCGCATCGCTGTTGTCGGGACCAAAGTATTCGAGTTACCACCTAGTAAGGTCAAATCGGCTGGCACGCCTTAACGTTTAAATCGGGTATTAGCCGTTTGTGTTTGCAGATTAGCTTTTGCACTAACACATCTTTTGGCACACCCGGTGGGACAGATTCAAGACCAAGATCAACATGTCGACCTCTGAGTTCGATCAGGAGAACGTCATCCCCGTGACGGAAGCCAATCTCAAGGATGAGCAGAAGCAAGCTATTGCCAAAGCCATGGAGGATTACAAGCAGCAATGTTTGAGGTCCTTCAGCATGAACAGGAGTGGTGAGGTAATCTAGAAGGATGCACTGCCGACACCATGGCAGGTTACTTTTGAAGCCAATCCTGGTAAACTTCAAGAGATGGTTGATAGTGCTATCAACCGTGCTTTGATCAACCAAGCTAGTGTACTATCCAATATCGTTTTCAATGCCGTGGCAAGAACTTTCAAGGAAGGACAATTGCCACCAGATTATGTGGGCCCCTCTTATCACCAGCCGGGGTCACCGGTGGTCACAGCTCCATCGGCTGCTACAGCCGCTGCAAGTGCACAAACTACCGTTCCTCCAAGTACGTTAGGGGTCACCAATACACAATCTACGCCGATGATGACTAATCCACAGACTTCAAATGGGCAGATTAAACTCGCTACAGATCTGTTGGCATCGGCAATGTCAGGATTGACTCCTCCTCCTAACTAGTGGGGTTATGGTATGCGTCCAGAGTTAACGTCAGGTACGTCGCAGACAACTGACATGAGAGGCAAGACTCCTATGAAATCGGCACCTCCCAACATGCCGATGAATCAAAGTCCCCGGTATACTACAACTACTACTGCAAGACCTTACACTGGGAACTCTCAAGCTCCAACGTTCCAGATGCCTAACGCATCGGCAGATTCAATGCTGATGCAACAGAGGTTTATGGCTCAGCCAGGGTATGTCAGTTCAATGATCATGCCCAATTACCAGTCATCGGCAGGGCCTATGCCGATGAACGCTAATAATAGATGGCTTGGGCAGCAAGTCTTTCCACAAACACCCCAACAAAATCATCAGGCTACAGGGTTCCAACAAGGCCAGATCTATCCTGGATTCCAGAATCAGGGGATTCCCAACCAGCCAATGAATCTTGGGCAGCAGGTCGGCGGACAACAGATTGGCGCGCAACAGCTTGGTGGTCCACAGATTGGGGGTCAGATGATTAACCCGATGTTTCATGCAGATCGTGCGCCACACCGACACGTGGAAGCTTACCAGCAGGTGCCTGATCCGCAACCGCCCCATCAGCAAGATGCCGATGCTTATTGGGCCGATAAGATTGCTGAAGTGATGAGAGACCAATTCAGGATAAAACCCAAAGTCAATACTTACTCTTATCGGACACCGTATCCTCTCGCATATGATTTGATCCCGCTTCCACATCGGTACAAGGTACCGGATTTTACTAAGTTTTCTGGGCAGGATGACACGTCGACCATGGAGCACGTCAACAGGTTCATCATCCAATGAGGAGAAGCTGGTAACAGGGACGAGTTGAGGGTTCGCTTATTCTCGTCATCATTGTCTGGATCGGCTTTCACCTGGTTTTTATCATTGACTCCCAACTCAGTGATTACTTGGGCCGATCTAGAGAAACAATTCCACAAATACTTCTTTTCTAGGGTCCATGAGAAGAAGATCACCGATTTGGTTAAATTAAGGCAACGCAATGACGAATTGGTTGAGAGTTTTGTGCAGAGGATACGGGAGGTCAAGAACAAATGCTATAGCCTGGTTCTGGATGATCGGCAGCTAGCCGATTTGGCTTTCCAGGGTTTGTTGCCACACATCAGGGACAAGTATACATCTCAGGAGTTTGAAAGCTTAAGTCATTTGGTGCAGAGAATTTCTGATCAAGATATCAAGCCTTTCGAGCCCAAGAGAGCATGGAACAAGAAGGTAGCGTTCGTTGATGAAGCAGCAAGCTCGGATTCTGATGAAGAACCAGTCATCGGCTTGGCAGAATGGGTGAAAAATAAGAAGCCGATGTCTTGTCCTTTTGGACATAAAGAACCAGAGAAGTTCGCGTTTGATACTGCTAAGGCCGATAGGATATTCGACTTTCTACTTCAGGAAGGTCAGATCAAGTTGTCACCTAATCACGTGATCCCATCGGCTGAAGAATTAAAAAGGATGAAATATTGCAAGTGGCACAATGCAACTTCTCACGACACTAATGAATGCAAGGTTTTCAGACAGCTGCTGCAATCGGCTATAGAGTCTGGAAGAATCAAATTTGATAGTTCCAAGACCCAGAAGCCGATGAAGAATGATCAACATCCTTTCCCAACGAACATGTTGGATGCTAAGGGAAAGGCCAAGGTCTTAACATCAGAAGCAGCTGAAATAAGTGCATCGATGGATCCTCAGCATCAAGTCACTACTGCCGATGCGAGAGGAAGGGGCTTGGTCCAGGAAGAAACCAGCTCAGGAAGGCCTCCCCGATCTGGTATCGTTATTACTCACAGAAGACCTCGGGAAACTTGGCAGCAACGTGAGAACCGATATCGGCGCCAGCAGGAAGATTATCGTCGGGAAGAAGAAGGACGCCGACAGGAGTGGAATCGGCATAGGGATCACTGGAATTGTCCGTTCTTCATCCATTGCTGGGAGGAGAATATCAAGCTTCCAACTATCAGAGATTGTCCTGAGTGTAACGGTTATGACCGGTACGACAGGTCCGATCGGCACTATCGTGATAATGATCGGCGTTTCAATGGGCCGATTAGAGGGAGAGCATCTGTCCATGATCGGCTGGGGGGCAGGAATCGGCATAGTACTAGTTTCCCCTCGGGGAAGGAAATATGAGTTTTCCTTGCCGATTGTTGCCACGTCAACGAATAATCAGGCTGAGTATCAAGCTTTAATAAAGGGATTAGAGTTGTTGAGAGAAGTTCATGCTGATGCTGTTGAGGTCTTTGGAGATTCTATGCTAGTTATAAATCAATTGGCTGGGAGCTATGAATGCCGAAGTGAAGTTCTCATAACTTATTACGAAAGGAGTATGCAACTGTTAAAGGAATTCAAAGACTTCCGATTAGAGTATGTTCCTCGATTGCATAATGAAGAAGCAAATCAGTTGGCTCAGCATGCTTCGGGATATCAGCCTATGATCAATACGATGTCGGCAATTGGTGCCGATGATTGGAGAAAAGAAATCGTTGATTATTTGAAAGATCCATCTAAGAAAGTTGAAAGACTTGTTCGGTTTCAAGCAACCAAGTATGTGCTCCTCGAAGATGAATTGTATTATCAGACTATTGATGGAATTCTTCTCCGATGCTTAGGTGATGATGAAGCTAAGAGTTTGATGGGAGAAATCCATGAAGGGGTATGTGGAGCGCATCAGTCGGCTTTCAAGATGAAGTGGATGATTAGGAGGAATGGATATTATTGGCCGACTATACTTGAAGATTGCTTTAAATATTTCAAAGGGTGTGAAGGATGTCAAAAGTTTGGTAATATTCAAAGGGCACCTGCATCGGCTATGAATCCTATTATAAAGCCATGGCCGTTCCGAGGATGGGCTATTGATTTGATCGGCCAGATTTATCCACCATCTAGCAAAGGGCATAAGTTTATTCTAGTTGCCACTGATTATTTCACTAAATGGGTTGAAGCTATTCCTTTGAAGAAAGTCACATCGGCCAATATGATTGATTTTGTGAAGGAGCATATCATTTACCGATTTGGAATTCCTCAAACAATTACTACCGATCAGGGTACTATGTTTACATCAGGGGAGTTCGATGAATTCGCAATCGATATGGGGATTAAAGTATTGAATTCTTCTCCTTATTATGCTCAAGCCAATGGGCAGGCCGAGGCGTCTAACAAAGGAATTATTAAGCGTATTAAACGGAAGATTGAAGAAAATCCTAGAAGGTGGCATACATTGTTAAATGAGGCAGTTGGTGTATGGTCATACCGGATGGCTTGTCATGGATCGACCAAGGTCTCACCCTATCAGTTGGTGTATGGGCATGATGCAGTATTACCTTGGGAGGTTAAGGCTGGGTCTAGGTGATTATCTTTTCAAGACCAGTTGGCTGCCGATGATTATGCTACTTTGATGACAGACGAGTTGGATGATCTATCAGGGCATCAGCTGAGAGCCTTGATGAGTATATAAGAGAATAAGAAAAGAGTTGCTAGATGGTATGATAAGAAAGTGAAGGCTAAGGAGTTTGCCGATGGAGACTTGGTATGGAAATTAATTTTACCGATCGGGACTAAAAGTTCGAAGTTTGGAAAATGGTCTCCCAATTGGGAGGGTCCCTATCGGATAAGACGATCGGCTCCTGTAACGCCTACATTTTAGAAACTCTCGAAGGAGTTGAATTTCCCAGAGCGTTAAATGGCAAATATTTAAAAAAGTACTACCCCAGCATATGGGTCGATGCATAAAAGTTTAAATGCTGATAACACTCCTATCGGCTGGATTAAAATGTATCTGGGGCTGGACTTAATGTTTCAAAAGGATGCCGATAACAGTCCTATCGGCTAGACTAAACATCAAGAAAGCTGAAGAGCAGGAAGAGGCAAGTGTGTTGCCGATGTAGAGCTCACATGCTTAGCAGCGCTTTGCGACCATGGGCATTTCGCTCTTGCTCGAGGAGTTTGATGGTCTCTAGCAGTTGGTTTTCTTCCTGTTGGGCTTGGGATAGAGCGTCCTCAACTTGCTTGAGTTCTGCCAGCAGGGCTTCTCTTTTGGCCGATAAATCAGAGATCTCCTGTTTCAATGCGTCGCCTGATGTCTTCAAGGTACCAATGGTCTTGTGCTTCTCATCGGTCAGGAGCTTTTCTTTCTTCATCTCCTCAGAAAGCCGGGTCTGAGCAGCTCTATCAGCAAGGCGCCGGGCGGCCCTCTGGTACTGCAGCTGACGACTCTCCAGATGTGCGGCCTGGAAGAGGGTTTCCTCGGCATCGGCAGGAATCTGGCCTCTGAGGGCCTTGAACAGAACCTTGGCTGGGTCAGAGTCATCGACCAGTTGAGCCGTGTCTTGATGAAGGAGAGCTGACAGTTCTTCTAGCTTGGCCCTGATCTCTGCCGATGTGATTCCAACTGCATGGGAGGAACTTGCTTCCTCACCTTCGTCTTCGGAGATATCAATGGCAAAGGAGAATAGGCTGTCAGGAGAGTCCTGTTCCTGAAAAGGAGGACAAAGTGGGTCATTCCATGGTGAGAGCATCGGTAAATAATATGGATGGAGATTGGATAGCTTACTTGTTTCAAGGCAATCTCTCGCCTCTGACTGGAAGATGTCGATGGGGCCACGGGTTGATCGGCCAGAGTTGCCGATGGAGCTACGTCAGCTGAAAATTAACAGAAGGGGTTATAAGACCGAAAAGGAAAAAGTTCATCGGCAGTAATAAAATGTGTTACCTTGAGGAAGGGCAGTTCTTGTCTGGATGGACGATACCACTGATGCTATGATGGAACCTGCTGGATCGGCAGTTGGTTCATGTACATCAGCCGATATGTCTTCAGGCTGAGGTACTTCTTGTTGAGGTTCTTCCACCTGTGGTGCTTCTTGCATTGATGGGGGAGATGGTACTTGTTGCGTCTGGACTTCTGGAGAAGAAGGGGAAGACTCCACCAGAATTGGAGATGTCGGAGGAGGAGGGGGAGTTGCTACTCTCTGGCGCTTTGCCTGTGCTCTGGTACCTTTGGCACCCTTTCTCTTTTGCTGGCTGGATTGGGGGGCATCGGCACCTTTGCTTTTGGTTCTTGCCGATGCACTGGTTTGCTGTTACAGAAAGGAGAATTTGTCAGTACTAATATAGCCGATATAGAAGTAAGATCGGTATAAGTGAAAAGGTTTAGCAGTTACCTTAAAAGCCTGTGCTAGGGTGGAAGCAGCTACCGATGGTGATGTCGGAGTTCTCCTGGTGGTGACTTTTTTGAGGCGTATGCCTCGATGCACGATGGCGGCCAGGGTAGGAGCGTTGTAGCCGATTGAGGAAATTGGACCTGATGCAAACAAGTCAATCGGCTTGCCACTCCTGCTGACCAATGGAGGGATGTTGTCAACCTGCAAGGTGGCATAGAAGTGAATTACCGATGGAAATAAAATTAAAAAAATTTGAAACATCGGTTTAAAGATACTTACAGTGTCAGTGGGAACTTCATACTCAGGATCAATCATGCCGTGATACGAAAGAGCTGATTTGCAGAATAGGTGCTCCTTCCATTCTGCCCACCACTGCTGGTATGCCTGAGTGATAAAGGCGGCCGGGACCCACTCTGATAGGTCTACATCTGTATTGGCACTTGATGGCAGCTGGGCTACTCGAATCCATTCAAGGAGGCTGGTGATGGTTTCCATGGACTTTATCACATCAGCATAACAGAGTGCAATCGGCAGCTGGCCAAAAGCTAACTGACGAGCTAGTGACGATGGATTGTAGAATTCATAAGTCTAGGGAGAGGTTTTTCCACTGCCAAAGAAGTCCACTGGTATGGCTCTGGGAGTCACCAATGCCATCATTACTTCATTGTCCTTGTCAAGAGCATCGTCGAACGGGTTGAAAACCAGAGAGAAACATGGTGTCTGGGTCATCATAAGCTAACCATGCTCGCTCATCTCTGGCCAAACCTTCATACAAGGTTTGGAAGAATCGGCTAACCTGATCTGGATTACCCCCTGTGCCAGGCAGAACTATGACAGCTTCACCGAAGTTCAAGGGAGGGCGTGTTGCCAATTCTTCTTCACCCAGCACATGGTTCTCTGCTATGTCCCTTGGAAAGCGCTGTGCAAAGAGATTGAACTCCAGACGCTTGTGCATGTGGAGGCTGAGCCACATGTTGATGAACCACCAAGGGCCTCCCAAGTTACCGATGGACTGGCCGAGTAAGAGCTTCCTGGTTACTTGGTGGAGGAGGTGATAGGCTGCCGCAAGCAGGTATCGGCCGAGGGGAAATCAGCCACCATTGGCCAGATTTTCTGCTGCTGCTAGGTAGACGGAAGTTGGTCCTGCCGATTGGCCACAAAATACGAATTTGTCTAGCCACATGTTCAAGAAGCAGGTCTGTTCTTTTGTGTCAACAGAGACTGTTTTGCGGTATTTTTGGATATACCCTGACCAGCCGCCGATGGTGCGGGTTTGTACCTTAGCACTGGGTTTGGTATCAAAGAAGTGGGTGCTATCGGTGTTGACGGTCCTTAAGTATCAAATTAAATTATCAAATAAATAAAGAAAAGGATCCAAATGAAATCAAGATCCAGACTTAGGGTTTTATCTGACAGAATTCCACGAGTTTTGGTGTTTGTCTATTTCTGCTGGGGGTTATCAGGAAATATGGAAGAAAGGCCCACATGTCAGGATTACGTAAAGATATTAACGTGCTGCGCAATTATCTTACATCTAGAAGACTCCGGAAGCCTCGAGACCGAAGCGGAGGCGAAACGGGGCCAGACCCTGGGCGGCCGCCTAGTTGGTCAGGGCGCCCGCCCACCTCCTGAGTCCAATCAGGACTCTGCTTTGCGGGAGATCTCCACCGACCTAAAGGATGAATCTAAACCATACAATCTATGTCGGTTTGATCCAAGGGCCCATATTCACTTGAAGGGACTATAAAACCAGACCCCCTGGCCCCTGGAGGAGGGAGCCTCTCAACCCTAATTCATTGTTCCATCAAGGGAGAAGAAGCCTCTGATCAAGATTAGAGCCACCACATCAATTAGATATCTAGATTAGCATAGCTACATAGGATTAGAACTAGAAGGAGTCAATCTTCGATTGGTTTCCGGATCTGTCAGGAGGATTCTTGGTAATTCTCTAATTGTGCTTCTAATTGCTTTCTAATTATCTTTGTTCTTCAATATTATGAATATGACTTTGTTCTACTTCAATATATTGCTTATGACTTTGCTCTACTTGCTTATATTCAAGATTATATTGTTCTTAGTTTATCATAGTTATGTACTTGGCTTAGTTAGATTGGATCTATATACATGCTTAGGATCGTATAGCGTTTATCCATCGGATCCATAGGTAAATGATAGATATTGTGTAGGCGTGGTGCTTATACCGTATTTATCTGCGATTGTACCCAATATGCCAGATCGTGGGGTGGTTCGTGATAGTGACAGCTTCATTGATTCTTATATAGTCCCCCTCTCGTGTATTGGGCTGGCAGAGCAACATTATTACAGGGGAGTGATTGCTATGTTTCTCATATTCCTTGCTAATATCACTATGCATGGGCGTAGTCTTGTCTCGCAATGATTGCTAAGTATGCTTGCACTAACTATGATATGCTAGACTATATAGTTGAGAATAACTTAGGGAATATTCTTGTAGTTCGTTCTAATACCATGCTAATGACTTTCTAGAGTATCTAATTGAGGTGCTTATCATATTTATTATGTGGCTAGATCAGATTAGTTATCCTTGTCACTATTATTATTTCATATATCTTTTATGTGACACTTATCCCTGTATGAAGAGTTAGATATAATGTTCTCAATTATACATGCAATGATAGATGCTCAATCTCATATTCTATTCTGTAATCAATAGTGATGATTGTTAATCCCTTCCCAGTGGTAAAAATACAAATAACGATACCTGGAATACTTCCCGGTTAAAATGCTACATCGGTATTAATCTGTGCGCTTGCAGATCCAATTTATTATTTATTTAGAAGAGCAATTGCATATTTCAATACCGCGTCTCTTATATCATGCTGGCGATGACAACTTGGCTTAAGTGGTGTGAGGGATAGGTTTGGCATTTTTGGCACCGTTGCTAGATTTAGAACTTAGTCTACTTTTAGTAATGATGTTAAGAATACCCAACAAGCATTTTTGGCACCGTTGCCAGGGAAGGTTGATTACTAATCAGGAATGGAATAAAAGATTTTGAGTTATCATTCGCATCACTAATATGATTGAGCTTATCTATTCTCTCATACAGTTTTACCCCGATATTTTTCTATTTTATCTTATGCAGGGGAATGTATGAATAGAAGACATCTTCCAGGAAATTTTGTTGACAATCCTGAAGCATTATTCAAGAAGACGAGAGCCAAGCTAAAGAAATCATCAACACTTCACGAAGAAGCTTCATCCAATCAAGAATATCACTGGAACTTGTCTTCAGAGTTCGAAGCCATGGCGAACAAATCAATCCGCGAGTTCTCTGCTCCCACTACGGACAACATCCGCACTGGACCTGCTGCAGAGATCGATGGCAACTTTGAGCTCAAGCCTGGACTTATTAACATGGTGCAATCCAACCAGTTCTGTGGGAAGGCACACGAAGACGCTAGTGCTCATTTACAACACTTCCTGGAGATTTGCAACACATTCTCACTATTAGGAAGAGCGAAGCAGTGGTTCTACGCTACAAAGGAGAAGAATTCTACGTGGGCACTCTGCTCAACAAACTTCCTGGCTAAGTTCTTTCCCATGGGCAAGACCAATGCTCTCCGTGGGAAGATTACAAGTTTTCAGCAACAAAATGATGAATCTGTTCCAGAAGCATGGGAGCGCTTTCAAGACTACATCCTAGAATGTCCCCATCAGGGAATGGAGAGTTGGCTACTGATGCAGACATTCTATCATGGGCTCATCAACAGTGCCCGAGAGACCATGGATGCTGCAGCTAGAGGAGCATTCTTATCACTTACTATACCACAAGCCACAGCTCTTGTGGAGAAGATGGCGTCCAACCAAAGCTGGAATGAAGACAGGACCCAGACACGCAAGAGAGGTGGAGGTATGCATCAGCTGAAGGAGGTAGACATGTTGTCTGCAAAGCTAGACCTGCTCATCAAGAAGCTCGACGATAGAGCTGGAGACAGGAAAGAAGTTATGCACATCTACGACTCTCACATGACTTGTGAGGAGTGTGGAGACACTGGACACTCAGGCAACCACTGCCCTGAGATGCTTGAGGATGTGAACTACATCAACAACAACAACAATAACTACTACAACCGTCCTCAACAAAATCAAGGTTGGAATCAACAGAGGCCTAACTACTCACGTAATTATCAAGGTAACAATTCTTACAACAATAATAATAATTTTCCACCTTTGAGAGAGTTAGTGTCTAATCAAGGAAAGCTAATGGATAACCTATCTAAGAAATTGGCATCTAATGATAAAATGCTAGAAAATATAAATAATAGAATGGATAATTTCTCTACTGCCATCAAGAATCAAATTAGCTTTAATAAAATGATTGAATCCCAGTTAAATCAAATAGCTGCTACTGTTCCTACTACTAACCCCGGTATACCATCACAACCGGAAGGATTAGAATCTGCAAATCTTGTAGACGTGTTTGATGCAGGTAATTGGAGTAACCCCGTCATTGAATTTTCTACTGACCGTCTGCCGGTCAAGAGAGGCGATCCAGGACGCCCCGTCATCCCGATCTCCATCGGCATGGTGGACGTTCCAGAAGCACTCTGTGACTTTGGCTCTAGCGTCAACATTATACCCAGGGTACTCTATGAGAAATTCTTTACATATCCTTTATTAGAAACAACCATGTGTTTACAGTTTGCAGATCAGACGATAACTTTTCCAAAAGGAACAGTGAGGAACCTTTGTGTCCGAGTTGGTACTTTATATGCCCCAGCAGACTTCGTAGTGGTTGAGACCGGAAATGATGAGAGAGCACCTATCATCCTAGGAAGGCCATTTTTGAACACCACGGGAGCTATCATCTACGCTAGTGCTGCCAAGATCAGTTTCTACGTCAAAGGGAAGAAGGAGACATTTTTCTTCAAGAACAAGACTACACAAATTCCAGATCAATCCAGACGTGAATCAAGGAAGAGGACCAACAGGAGAAACAGGAACAAGCAAGTGTGGACCGAGTCAGCTAAGATGGTCACTGTAGTCCATGGAGGCCAAGATCACCAACTTAAGTCACCGTTTTTGACCAAGAAGGACGACCCAGGAATGCCAAGCATCTACTACTCCATAAATGGATATAACTTCTACAAGACGATTTGCGACACCGGATCGGGCGTCAACATAATGGCCGCAGTCACTTATCGGCTCTTGTTCGGGACCATGCCACTAAGACCAACATACATTCAGCTCCAGATGGCAGATCAGACATTTCGAGAAGTTCAAGGAATAGTATCTGATGTCCCAGTCAAAATAGACGATCACCTTGTCTACACAGACTTTCAAGTTGTTGACATGGGAGAAGACGAGTATGATCCACCCATCATCCTTGGAAGACCATTCCTCAGCACCGTTAAAGCAATTATCTACATTGGAACCAGAGAAGTCCATATGCACTTCCCCTCAGAGAAGGTACGCTATTATTTTACTGACCCTAACTATATCATTGAAGAATCTAAGCAGGTCAGAAAGAGACGCAACCGCAACCAGAGGAGGCAGATCGTCAAGGACGGATGGGCAGACTATGAAGGAGAAGTTGTAAGGTCAGAAGACGTGGAGTTTAAACAGAATTATCCAGAGGAGATTGAAGCACCGAGTCAGGTATGGAAAATGAAGATAACTATACAAGAAAAGGAGGCACTGCCGGAAGTACCGACTACGCCACCCAACGAACCTCAGGACGATTAAGAAAATGGATAGTCCTGTTCGAAGGACTTAAAAACACCGAACGCCTTGCCAAGAGGTAAACTTGGTAGTTACCCTTTCCCTTTCAATTATTTCAATTATTTCAAATAGTTTACTTAGTTAATTATGTTCGTGCTATCCTAAAAAGAAAATAAAAATGTAAAAAATAGTAAGCCCCATATGAGTAGACGAGTGGCATAAAACCCATAAGTACATTCACTGTGGTGGCATAAAAATAAAATAAATATTTTTTCTGCTTTATAAAAACAAAAATATAAAAACAGGGAGTAACAATTATTAAGAAGTCTCAACATTATAAAGGCTAGATATTTATGCTAACACTTAATCAGTTCCACAAGCTTTGTTGTCTATTTGAGCTCCACAGAATTTAAGAATCAAGAAGACTCGCAGACGGAGGACATTCTAATCGCTGTCAGAATGCTGCTGACTTTCAAATACACCTCTGCCACCTGCTAGCTACATCAAGAGAAATTACGTCAAAATTCAGCTTGGGGGAGAGCACCCCCATTTACCTCGATAAGTATTTCTATCTATTTTTATACTTATATTATTTTAGAATATTAAAATACACATAAACTATGGGAAAACCAAATAAAGATTTTATGCTTATATATGTCTTTTGCTTAGTGTGTTTAAGTGGCTATGCTAATGTATCTAAATAAAACTTAAGCATAGATATGATAAATAGTTGCTCTGTCTAATTTGCAAATTTTAAGTTCTCTCTCAAGTTTAGATATAACTGTTATAATTTAAAGCTTGCCCTATACCTAAACTTGTGGGATGAAAACTTGATCTAAAGTCTAAGTTGTTAACGGATACGATATGGGAAGGTTGAGCTGCTGTTTATCTGTTCCTAGAGATGCTAGAATTCTGGAGAATTTTATCTTTGAAAATCTTTAAAATGTTGCATGATGAGTTCCTGTATGATGAGAGCTTAAATTTCTACCACAGCCATATATACATGCTTGCTAGACTTTGAGCCACACATTTATTATTTCCTGCTTATGAGCATTGAGTGTGGTCAAGCTGTGTAGACCCTTAGGAGCTTGTCATGTGGTTAAATCAAGATTTCACTTGCACGTTCACTCATATATGCTACTTCTACTCCAGAAGTACCATCCACATATATCCATCCATTTCCATCTCCAGAATCACCCAAAAATATTCTGCTCCTAATCCGGGAGAGAATAACCAAAAATATTTCTGTTTCCCCTTGTGAAATAAATGCTCAAGTTATCTTGTTACTACCACTTGCTATATTATCTCAAGAGATGAGTGCTCTAAAAAAAAGAAGAAAATAAAAAAATATACGAGGAAATAAAAAGGAGCAAGTGCTCGGAACCTCGAAAGAAAAGAAAGAGTGAGACGAGAGGTAAAAATGGACAAGTGTCCGACAGTAGAATTAGGGGTGCAAGATACCCACCTGAGAGACAAGAAAAAGAAGAGCATCTCATTCTCCTCATAAAGTTTCAAAAGCAAGGAAGGTATGTATCCCCTCAAAAGAGCAAAGTAGAATTAGACTTCCACCACCATTATTTTCACCATTGTTATCACCATCATCACCATACACCATTCATTCGCCACACATGCACATCTTGATTTGGAATATTGATTTGTTTCTTTGGATCCATGGTTTGACTATGCAATAAATGTCTTGTGAGTATGTATACTTTATCTCCCACCTATGAGCTCCAAATATTAAAGCCTTATTAGAGTAGGGTGAGAGAGAAGGCAATGTCACTATGCCTTATACCACAAATACTACATATCTTGAGAGAAGGCATATACCATCAATGCCAAGGTAAGGATCCAAAAATACCACAAAAGAGAGATCTGAGAGAATCATACAAGGAATCTCTGAGTTTTATTTGAAAATCTGCAAAAACCCCAGAGCTATAGCTGATCAAGAATAAGAGACATGGCACTTGGCTAGACTGTTCTATCTTTTAACCACTCAAGACAGAAGTGACAGTTACAAGTCCCATGGTGAAGGTAAAGTAAGTAAGTTTTAAGTCTTGATAGTTTACTCTAACTCAGAGATGAGATCTTATTTAAAAGCATGTGTACCGTCTATTTTTTAAAAATATTGCAACAACTTATGATCCATAGCTGAGTCTATCCTTGCTCAGGGACGAGCAAGAGGTAAGCTTGGGGGAGTTTGTTGACGGTCCTTAAGTATCAAATTTAATTATCAAATAAATAAAGAAAAAGATCCAAATGAAATCAAGATCCAGACTTAGGGTTTTATCTGACAGAATTCCACGAGTTTTGGTGTTTGTCTATTTCTGCAGGGGGTTATCAGGAAATATGGAAGAAAGGCCCACATGTCAGGATTACGTAAAGATATTAACGTGCTGCGCAATTATCTTACATCTAGAAGACTCTAGAAGCCACGAGACCGAAGCGGAGGCGAAACGGGGCCAGACCCTGGGCGGCCGCCCAGTTGGTCAGGGCGCCCGCCCACCTCCTGAGTCCAATCAGGACTCTGCTTTGTGGGAGATCTCCACCGACCTAAAGGATGAATCTAAACCATATAATCTATGTCGGTTTGATCCAAGGGCCCAAATTCACTTGAAGGGACTATAAAACCAGACCCCCTGGCCCTTGGAGGAGGGAGCCTCTCAACCCTAATTCATTGTTCCATCAAGGGAGAAGAAGCCTCTGATCAAGATTAGAGCCACCACATCAATTAGATATCTAGATTAGCATAGCTACATAGGATTAGAACTAGAAGGAGTCAATCTTCGATTGGTTTCCGGATCTGTCAGGAGGATTCTTGGTAATTCTCTAATTGTCCTTCTAATTGCTTTCTAATTATCTTTGTTCTTCAATATTATGAATATGACTTTGTTCTACTTCAATATATTGCTTATGACTTTGCTCTACTTGCTTATATTCAAGATTATATTGTTCTTAGTTTATCATAGTTATGTACTTGGCTTAGTTAGATTGGATCTATATACATGCTTAGGATCGTATAGCGTTTATCCATCGGATCCATGGGTAAATGATAGATATTGTGTAGGCGTGGTGCTTATACCGTATTTATCTGCGATTGTACCCAATATGCCAGATCGTGGGGTGGTTCGTGATAGTGACAGCTTCATTGATTCTTATATAGTCCCCCTCTCGTGTATTGGGCTGGCAGAGCAACATTATTACAGGGGAGTGATTGCTATGTTTCTCATATTCCTTGCTAATATCACTATGCATGGGCGTAGTCTTGTCTCGCAATGATTGCTAAGTATGCTTGCACTAACTATGATATGCTAGACTATATAGTTGAGAATAACTTAGGGAATATTCTTGTAGTTCGTTCTAATACCATGCTAATGACTTTCTAGAGTATCTAATTGAGGTGCTTATCATATTTATTATGTGGCCAGATCAGATTAGTTATCCTTGTCACTATTATTATTTCATATATCTTTTATGTGACACTTATCCCTGTATGAAGAGTTAGATATAATGTTCTCAATTATACATGCAATGATAGATGCTCAATCTCATATTCTATTCAGTAATCAATAGTGATGATTGTTAATCCCTTCCTAGTGGTAAAAATATAAATAACGATACCTGGAATACTTCCCGGTTAAAATGCTACATCGGTATTAATCTGTGCGCTTGCAGATCCAATTTATTATTTATTTAGAAGAGCAATTGCATATTTCAATACCGCGTCTCTTATATCATGCTGGGGATGACAACTTGGCTTAAGTGGTGTGAGGGATAGGTTTGGCATTTTTGGCACCGTTGCTAGATTTAGAACTTAGTCTACTTTTAGTAATGATGTTAAGAATACCCAACAACCGGCAGAAGATACATCCAGGCCAGTGAGCATAGCTACATCGGCAAGTGTAGGGGAAGCAGGGCCATGGCCAAAGACAAAGGCATTGAGGGTGTCTGACTAGAAATAAGATGCAGCTATCAACAGTGATTCATTCTTATGCATATCGGCAATGGACAACCTAATGCATTGGTCTAGCTTTCTCTCGCCCCACTGGACTTCATTGGAGTTGCTGACCCTCAAGAACCAATCCTTCCACCCCACGGTAGGGCTGGGTCAGGAACGAAAAGTATCCTTCCACAGATCCAAAGAAAAATTCTCTGCTCTAAAAGGGATCCTGGTGGTTTCTGCGTTTATGAGGTTGGTTGGATCTGGATCCCCTAGCGGGCCAAGGCATTGGAGGTGTGGTTGATCGGTGGGGATGAAAATTTTGTTAGCTAATTCCTAGTGGTTTTGGAGATGGAAAAGAAAAACACAAAGAAAAAAAAAGAGAAAATGTTCAGTAAGATGGATTGAAGATGAACAGGGGTGCGAGGAAAAGTACAACAGATGGCGCGAAGGACTGACCTCAGGAACGATGAAGTTGACGGCCATTTTACCACGGAGAAGATGTTTGAGAGCTTCGGAGGTGGTGAAGAAGGGACTTCGTCGAAGATCTTGGAGCTTTTGGACAGTGCCGCCGCCGGGAAAGTGAAGTTGGAGTTGTGGAATGATGTGATGGAGAAGGAGTACCCGAGAAGGAACTATTTATAGGACAAAACGTGCAAGGGCAAATCTGACTTATCTCTTTGCCGCATCCGTGAAATCCGAGAGTGCTCAGGTAGATATGGTAACTGTTCGCACGGTAATCAAGGGATTGTGCAGGTGATTTGACAGGAGGCGGTCATTATCCAGAGATATTTTACTGTGCGGGATCTCCTGGTCGGTCCATCGGCAGCGTCTTGTAACGGTCATATTGCCAATGAGCGAATAAAGTGGAGATAGCCGTTTGGAAAGATAAGGTACGAACGTCCTGGTCAGTCCATCGGCAAGTCTTTGTAACGGTAATATTGCGGATGTGGGACTAAAATGGAAATACCCGTTTGGGAAGTTGAGGATTTCGAGGAATCTGCAAAAGAATAGGATCAGAGTTGTTCAGATTGAGGTTGTCGGTTACCAGGTTAGGAGCATTAATTGCGGAAAAGGGCATCATTACTGCAGAGAATTTCGGAGCATTAATGATTTTATACTCCGAAATTGGGGGGCATGTGTTGACGCCGTTTTCGGGCACGTGTCCATGTTTGGTAAAGTATAGGCCGACAAGATAAGACGGCGGTGTTTAATCTACAGGATGAGTTGCCGATGTGGATGGTTCCCGATGGAGGAGGGGTTGAACATGACTAAGTCCATAGGTGGTGATGTGTCTGTGCCGATGGCTACGACAAGAAAGTCTGCCGATGACTATGACGAGGGAGTCTGCCGATGATATGGAGGGAGAGTCTGGAACCTGCCGATCGGCTTGTGGAGGTGTTCCAGTTTGTCACGGGGGGATAGTTTTATGTTTTCCTTAGTTATTTAAATCGTTTTGTATACGGATTCTGTGTAATTTGGAATTCGAGTTCTAGTCGTGTCTGGTTGTTGCTCTTTGAGCAGGGTATAAATATAAACCCTAGGGCCTTGTAATGAGACATCTATCAATCAATCAAACACACGTTTTTACTCATATTCCAAGCATCTACTTTTTCGACGACTTCGTCATACTTTTTCCATTTCATTACGAGTTCTTAGGAATTCGTCAACTTAAGCTCGGCGTGTTCTCAAGTTCCGCGTGGATACCTCTTGGCCGTGACATCCAGGCGCATCGCTGTTGTCGGGACCAAAGTATTCGAGTTACCACCTTTGCCGATAGTAAGGTCAAATCGGCTGGCACGCCTTAACGTTTGAATCGGTTATTAGCCCTTTGTGTTTGCAGATTAGCTTTTGCACCAACAACAGCTCCATTGATTCTTATATAGTCTCCCTCTCGTGTATAGGGCTAGCAGAGCAACATTATTACAGGGGAGTCATTACGATGTTTCTCATATTCCTTGCTAATATCACTATGCATGGGCGTAGTCCTGTCTCACAATGATTGCTAAGTATAATTGCACTAACTATGATATGCTAGACTGTATTGTTGAGAATAACTTAGGAAATATTCTTGTAGTTCATTCTAATACCATGCTAATGACTTCCTAGAATATCTAATTGAGGTGCTTATCATATTTATATGTGGCTAAGTTATGCTGATTAGATTAATTATCTTTGTCACATTCATTACTTTATATATCCTTTATGTGACACTTATCCCTGTATGAAAGAGTTAGATAAATGTTCTCAATTATACATGCAATGATAGATACTCAATCTTATATTCTATTCTATAATCAACATTGATGATTACTAATCCCTTCCCAGTGGTAAAAATATAAATAACGATACCTGGAATACTTCCTGGTTAAAATGCTACATCGGTATTAATCTATGCGCTTGCAGATCCCATTTGTTATTTATCTAGATGAGCAATTGCATATTTCAATACCACGTCTCTCATGTCATGCTGGGGATGACAACTTGGCTTAAGTGGTATGAGGGATAGGTTTGGCAATTTTGGCGCTGTTATCAGAATTAGAAAACTAAGTCTATTTTTGGTAATGACGTTAAAAATACCCAACAAGCATTTTTGGCGCCGTGGCCGGGGAAGGTTGATTACTAATCAGGAATGAATATAGAATTTTGAGTTATCATTCGCATCACTAATATGATTGAGCTTATCAATTCTCTCATACAGTTTTACCCCGATATTTTTCTATTTTATCTTATGCAGGGTAATGTATGAATAGAAGACACCTTCTAGGAAATTTTGTTGACAATCCCGAAGCATTATTCAGAAAAACAAGAACCAAACTCAAGAAGAAATCATCAACACTTCAGCAAGAAGCTTCATCCAATCAAGAAGATCACCGAAACTTGTCTTCAGAGTTCGAAGCCATGGCGAACAAATCGATCCGTGAGTTCTCAGCTCCTACTACGAACAACATCCGCACTGGACCTGCTGTAGAGATCGATGGCAACTTTGAGCTCAAGCCTAGACTTATCAACATGGTGCAATCCAACCAGTTCTGTGGGAAGGCACATGAAGATGCTAGTGCTCATCTCCAACACTTCCTGGAGATTTGCAACACATTTACCATATCAGGAGTCCCCAGAGATGCTATACTACTTCACCTTTTCCCATTCTCACTGTTAGGGAGAGCGAAGCAGTGGTTCTACGCTACAAAGGAAAAGAATACTACGTGGGCAGTGTGCTCCACGAACTTTCTGGCTATGTTCTTTCCCATGGGCAAGACCAATGCTCTCCGTGGGAAAATTACAAGTTTTCAGCAACAACATGATAAATCCATTCCAGAAGCTTGGGAGCGCTTCCAAGCCTACATCCTAGAATATTCCCATCATGGAATGGAGAGTTGGCTATTAATGCAGACGTTTTATCATGGGCTCGGCAATAGTGCCCGAGAGACCATGGATGCTGCAGCTGGAGGGACATTCCTATCACTTACCATATCACAAGCCACAACTCTTATGGAGAAGATGGCGTCCAACCAAAGCTGGAATGAAGAGAGGACCCAGAGACGCAAGAGAGGTGGAGGTATGCATCAGCTCAAGGAGGTAGACATGCTGTCTGCAAAGCTAGACCTGCTCATGAAGAAGCTCGATGATAGAGCTAGAGATAAGAAAGAAGTTATGCACATCTACGACTCTCACATGACTTCTGAGGAGTGCGGAGATACTGGACACTCAGGCAATCACTGCCCTGAGACGCTTGAGGATGTGAACTACATCAACAATAACAACAACTACTACTACAATCGTCCTCAACAAAATCAAGGTTGGAATCAACAGAGGCCTAACTACTCAGGTAATTATCAAGGTAACAATTCTTACAACAATAATAATAATTTTCCACCTCTAAGAGAGTTAGTCTATAATCAAGAAAAGCTAATGGAAAACCTATCTAAGAAATTGGCATCTAATGATAAAATGCTAGAAAATATAAATAATAGAATGGATAATTTCTCTACTGCCATCAAGAATCAAATTAGCTTTAATAAGATGATTGAATCTCAGTTAAATCAAATAGCTGCTGCTGTTCCTACTACTAACCCCGGTATACCATCACAACCAGAAGGATTAGAATCTGCAAATCTTGTAGACATGTTTGAAGCAGGTAACTACTGGAGTAACCCCGTCACTGAAGTTACTACTGACCTTCTGCCGGTCAAGAGAGGCAATCCAGGATGCCCTGTCATCCCAATCTCCATTGGCATGGTGGACTTCCCAGAAGCACTCTGCGACTTTGGCTCTAGTGTCAACATTATGCCCAGGGTACTCTATAAAAAATTCTTTACATAACCTTTATTAGAAACAACCATGTGTTTGCAGTTTGTAGATCAGGCGTTAAGTTTTCCAAAAGGAATATTGAGGAACCTTTGTGTCCGAGTTGCTACCTTGTATGCCCTAGCAGACTTCGTGGTGATAGAGACTGGTAATGATGAGAGGGCACCCATCATCTTAGGGAGGCCACTCTTGAACACCTCAGGAGCTGTCATCTATGCTAGTGCTGCCAAGATCAGTTTCTACATCAAAGGGAGGAAGGAGACATTTTCCTTCAAGAACAAGACTACACAAATCCCAGAGCAATCCCGACATGAACCAAGGAAGAGGACCAACAGGAGGAACAGGAACAAGCAAGTGTGGACCGAGTCAGCTAAGATGGTCACTGCAGTTCAAGGAGGTCAAGATCATCGACTTAAGTCACCGTTTCTGACCAAGAAGGACGACCCAGGAATGCCAAGCATCTATTGCTCCATAAATGGATACAACTTCTACAAAACGTTTTGCGACACCAGATCGGGCGTCAACATAATGGCCGCAGTCACCTATCGGCTCTTGTTCGGAACCATGCCCTTGAAACCAACATACATTCAGCTCCAGATGGTAGATCAGACATTTCGAGAGGCTAAAGATATAGTAGCTGATGTCCCTGTCAAAATAGACGATCATTTTGTCTACACAGACTTTTAGGTTATTGACATGGGAGAAGACTAATATGATCCACCCATCATCCTTGGAAGACCGTTCCTCAGCACCGTTAAAGCAATCATCTACATTGGAACCAGAGAAGTCCATATGCACTTCCCCTCAGAGAAGGTACGCCGTTATTTTACTGACCCTAACTATATCGTTGAAGACTCTAAGCAGGTCAGAAAACGACGCAACCGCAACTAGAGGTGGCAGATCATCAAGGATGGATGGGCAGACTATGATGGAGAAGTGGTAAGGTCAGAAGACATACAGTTTAAACAGAATTATCCAGAGGAGACCGTAGCACCGAGTCAGGTGTGGAAAGAGAAGATAACTATACATGAAGAGGAGGCGCTGCCGGAAGCACCGACTACGCCACCCAACGAATCCCAGGACAACTAGAAAACGAAGAGTCCCGTTCGGAGGACTTAAAAACACCGAATGCCTTGCCAAGAGGTAAACTTGGTAGTTATCCTTTCCCTTTCAATTATTTTAAATAGTTTGCTTAGTTAATCATGTTCATACTATCCTAAAAAGAAAATAAAAATGTTAGAAAAACAGTAAGCCCCATGTGAGTATACGAGTGGCATGAAACCCATAAGTACATTCACTGTGGTGGCAAAAAAATGAAATAAATATTCTTTTTTGCTTTACAAAACAAAAATATAAAAATAGAGAGTAATATTTATTGTGGAGGCTCAACATGATGAAGGCTAGATATTTATGTTAACACTTAATCAGTTCCATAAAGCTTTGTTGTCTATTTGAGCTCTACAAAATTTAAGAATCAAGAAGACTAGCAGACGGAGGACATTTTAATCGCTGTCAGGATACTGCCGACTTTCAAATACACCTCTGCCACCTGCTAGCTACATCAAGAGAAATTACGTCAAAATTCAGCTTGGGGGAGAGCACCCCCATTTATCCCGCTAAGTATTTCTATCTATCTTTATACTTATACTATATTGAAATACATAACTATGGGAAACCAAATAAAGATTTTATGCATATATATATATCTTTTGCTTAGTGTGTTTAATAAATAAATAAAGTGGTTATGCTAAGGTGAATCTTAATAATAAAACTCTAGCATGGATACGATGAATAGTTGCTCTGTCTAATTTTTCAAATTTGAGTTTTCTCTCTAGTTTAGACATAACTGTTATAATTTAAAGCTTGCTCTAAACCTAAACTTGTGGGAAGAAAACTTGATCTGAAGTCTAAGTTGTTAACGGACATGATATGGGAAGGTTGAGCTGCTGTTTATCTGTTCCTAGAGATGCTAGAATTCTGGAGAAATTTATCTTTGAAAATCTCTAAAATATTGCATGATGAGTTCCTGTATGATGAGAGTTTAAATTCCTACCACAGCCATATATACATGCTTGCTAGACTTTGAGCCACACATTTACTTTTTACTACTTATGAGCATTGAGTGTGGTCAAGCTGTGTAGACCCTCAGGAGCTTGTCATGTGGTTAAATCAAGATTCACTTGCACGTTCACTCACACATGTTGTTTCTACTCCGGAAATATGCATTGCATCTCCAGAACCACCTAAAAATATTCTACTCCTAATCCGGGAGAGAATAGCCAAAAACATTTTTGTTTTCCCATATGAAATAAATGCTCAACTTATCTTGGTTACTACCACTTGCTACATTATCTCATGAGAAGAGTGCTCTAAAAAAAGAGATACGAGGAAATAAAAAGGGGCAAGTGCCCGGAACCTCGAAAGAAAAGAAAAAGTGAGACGAGAGGTAAAAATGGACAAGTGTCCGACAGTAGAATTAGGGGTACAAGATACCCACCTGAGAGGAAAGAAAATGAAATAGAGAGCATCACATTGTCATCACAAAGTTTCAAAAAGCAAGGAAGGTATGTATCTCCTCACAGAGCAAAAGTAGAATTAGACTTTCACCATTGTTATCACCATCACAACCATACACCATTCATTCGCCACACATGCACATCTTGATTTGACTTATTGATTTGTTTCTTTGGATCCATGGTTTGAATATACAATAAATGTCTTGTAAGTATGTATATTTTATCTCCCACCTATGAGCTCCAAATATTAAAGCCTTATTAGAGTAGGGTGAGAGAGAAGGCAATGTCACTATGCTTTATACCACAAATACTACATATTTTGAGAGAAGGCATATACCATCATTGCCTTTTTAGGATCTAGAAATACCACAAAAGAGAGATCTGAGAGAGTCATACAAGGAATCTCTGAGTTTTATTTGAAAATCTGCAAAAACTTCGGAGCTATAGCTGATCAAGAATAAGAGACATGGCACTTGATTAGACCGTTCTATCTTTTAACTACTCAAGACAGAAGAGACGGTTACAAGTCCCAAGGTAAAAGGTAAAGTAAGTAAGTTTTAAGTCTTGACAGTTTACTCTAACTCAGAGATGAGATCTTATTTAAAAGCATGTGTACCGTCAACTTTTAAAGGCATTACAACAACTTCTGATCCATCGCTGAGATTATCCTTGCTCATGGACGAGCAATAGGTAAGCTTGGGGGAGTTTGTTTATGGTCCTTAAGTATCAAATTTAATTAACAAATAAACAAAGAAAAGGATCCAAATGAAATCAACATCTAGACTTAGGGTTTTATCTGACAGAATTCCACGAGTTTTGGTGTTTGTCTATTTCTGCAGGGGGTATTAGGAAATATGGCAGAAAGGCCCACACGTCGGAATTACATAGAGATATTAACGTGCCGCACAATTATCTTACATCTCGAAGACTCCAGAAGCCACGGGAACGAAGCGGAGGCAGAACGGAGCCTGGCCCAGGGCGCCCGCCCCTGTTAGAGTCCAATCACAACTCTCTTTTGGGAT
This sequence comes from Sorghum bicolor, assembly GCF_000003195.3. Lineage (NCBI taxonomy): Eukaryota > Viridiplantae > Streptophyta > Magnoliopsida > Poales > Poaceae > Sorghum > Sorghum bicolor. The sequence continues at coordinate 26,481,112 of NC_012879.2, forward strand.
TACGCTCCACCGACCTAAAGGATCAAGGATAACCATTCAATCAATGTCGGTTTGATCCAACAGCCCATATTCACTTGGAAGGACTATAAAACCAGACCCCCTGGCCCCTGGAGGAGGGGAGCTCTCAACCCTAATTCATTATTCATTAAGGGAGAAGAAGCCTCTGATCAAGCCTAGAGCCACCACATCAATTAGACATCTAGATTAGCATAACTACATAGGATTAGAACTAGAAGGACTCATTCTTCGATTGGTTTCCGGATCTGTCAAGAGGATTCTTGGTAATTCTCTATTGTTCTTCAATTGTTCATCTTTGTTCTTCAATATTATGAATATGACTTTGTTCTACTTCAATATATTGCTTATGACTTTGCTCTACTTGTTTATATTCGCAATTATATTGTTCTTAGTTTATCATAGTTATATACTTGGCTTAGTTAGATTGGATTTATATACATGTTTAGGATCGTATAGCGTTTATCCATCGGATGCATGGGTAAATGATAGATATTGTGTAGGCGTGGTGCCTATACCGTATTTATCTGCAATTGCACCCTATATGCCACATCGCGGGGTAGTTGTGGTAGTGACAGCTCCATTGATTCTTATATAGTCCCCCTCTCGTGTATAGGGCTGGCAGAGCAACATTATTAGAGGGGAGTGATTACGATGTTTCTCATATTCCTTGCTAATATCACTATGCATGGGCGTAGTCCTGTCTCACAATGATTGCTAAGTATAATTGCTCTAACTATGATATGCTAGACCGTATAGTTGAGAATAACTTAGGAAATATTCTTGTAGTTCGTTCTAATACCATGCTAGTGACTTGCTAGAATATCTAATTGAGGTGCTTATCATATTTATATGTGGCTAAGTTATGCTGATCAGATTAATTATCTTTGTCACTATTCATTACTTTATATATCCTCTATGTGACACTTATCCCTGTATGAAAGAGTTAGATAAATGTTCTCAATTATACATGCAATGATAGATACTCAATCTTATATTCTATTCTATAATCAACATTGATGATTACTAATCCCTTCCCAGTGGTAAAAATATAAATAATGATACCTGGAATACTTCCCGGTTAAAATGCTACGTCGGTATTAATTTGTGCGCTTGCAGATCCCATTTGTTATTTATCTAGATGAGCAATTGCATATTTCAATACCGCGTCCCTCATGTCATGCTGGGGATGACAACTTGGCTTAAGTGGTACGAGGGATAGGTTTGGCATTTTTGGCGCTGTTATCAGAATTAGAAAACTAAGTCTATTTTTGGTAATGACGTTAAAAATACCCAACAATGTGCACATCTCTTATTACTCACCTTGCTGCAAGTGTTGACCCCAATGCTGCTAATACCATTATTTACATCACTACTCGCATCATGATTAATGAATCACATCTTTCGCATGCACATATGATTAAACGCGATGAAATAGTTAAAAAGATTTTATTTTATTTTCCGGGATATACAAATGAGGTCCAGTTACCTAACCCGGATCTCGCTCTGTATAATTCCCCATCACTCACTTTCACCCTCATTGAGAGGGAAGGAGGACGCAGGAGCTCTGTTTCACACAGGAACTCACGGAGGAGGGAACAAGAAGAGCAGGCAGCACAAGCAGCAAGGGCAACACAACCAGCACCATCTGCATCGCTAGCACAGCACACTCCACCACCAGCTATGCCTGGGATGGGATGGACCCCTGCTATACCTACACCCAGATTTACCCCTGGCTATGGATATGGTATGGGATACGTTCCTCACCCCTACGAGGCTGGAGGTTCGAGCTGGCATGCAGGAGGGTCGAGCTGGCAGGCGCACTGAGGCGCAGGCCCAAGCGAGCCAGAGACATATGGGGCAGGGGGATCTAGGCATCATGAGCTAGGACACTCCCCAGATTCCGAGGGAATGCCACCCCCTGTTCGCCCTCAGGTCACACTGGACGTCCTCAACACTCGCATGGGAGGACTGGAGCTCCAGATCAGGCAGATCCAAGGTACACTGAATGCCCACATCCAGACTGCTACCCAATGACATCAGTAGACCCAGCAGAGCTTCATCGACCTTATGGATGCAAGCCGTCGCCGGCACGAGGCACAGATGGCCTACCTGCGATCCATGGGACATTTCCCTGGACCACAGCAGTGAGCTAGCTTGGGGGAGGACCCCCCCACAAGAGGTAACATGTATCTTACATATTTTAGTTCTTAATTTCAGTATTTAAATTTCAGCAATTTTTCATCATCTTTCAAAAAAATTTCACTCTCATGTGCGCTATGATATGTTAGTTTCTCTTCTGTTGAAATGATGAATAGTTGCTCTATTTATAATTCTCTAGTATCTAAGTTATAATTTAGTGTTCATCAAGATTTAAGTTTGTTGGCTAAAAATGTCTCATTCTAAGAACTTGAAATCTTGTCGGTTGCAAATGCATGATCCTTTTCTAAGTTGTTGCGAGACATGATATGGTATAAATAGATTTTGCTATGACTTTGTTTCTAAGAGAAGCTTGACATCTGGAGTTTTCTTTTTAAAAATTCAAAACAAAGAGTTCCTCAATGATTATGAAATACCTACCAAGGCCATATGACTTGCTTAGTAGTTTGTACACCTTTAGTCATACGCGACTTGCGGCGCTTTGAGTTGAGTCAAATCCCAGGTATCCTAGAGTGAGATTATGGTCATGCACCCATGATATGAGATTCACGCACCCACCAAATAAAGCTGACTCTCACACTGAGAAGTTGTGCACAACATGCACCCTTCCATCCACCAAAAATATGCCAACTCTTACCCTGAGAGTTGCGCCTTAGCTTCCACCAAATAAGTATACCAAACTCTCACCCTGAGGATTGAGCATCCCCATACACAATTTTACTCCTTGCATCACTATCATGACATCTGTCCATTTTCCTCTTTGAGATGCCTTTGAAACATGTGGGCATTAGTTATCCATGAAAAAAAAATGAAGGAAAAGCCAAAGGGCATGGACGGGAAAATCAAAATCCCTGTCAGAATATATATATATATATATATATAATCCATATTTTTAGGGCCCATATGTTTACATTCTCTCATTCTCATCCTCAAATAAAGAGAGTCCTAATACATGGAGTAACCAAAAATATTTAGATAGGACTACCAACAAAAATTCCACACACTTGCACATCTCAATCAAGGTGTATGACTTGTATCTCCTCATGGTCCAGGCTTTGACTTGGCAACACAAGTGTCGTTAGTACGCCCACCTCTATACCTTCCCAAAGCTCCATTCTCAGCCTTAGTGGTAGGTCTTAAAGGCAAACACAAATGCCTTTGGTGAGGATTTCATACACATTGAGCGATCAAGAGAATCATTCGAGGAACTTATTTATTTTGCAAAAATTTATAAAACCTCTGGATTGATGGTCTATCAAGGGATGAATGAATGGTGAGTCTGTTACAACCATTCAATCTTGCAACCACCCAGAACTTGGAAAAGCTATAAGCCCCATGAGAAGTCAAGGTAAAGAGTGGATAGCATGCCAACTTATTTAAATTGCGAATGAATGCTTTGTTATAGGTACGGTACTCTTGAATTATGTCGGCATAGTAGCAACTCCTGATCAACAACCATACTTAATTATTTGCTCGAGACGAGACAAGGTTAAGCTTGGGGGACTTGTTGGCAATCATTATAGACCAATCATAAACTGCCAACTTGATCCAAAAGGAGAAGAAGCAATCATATTATATACACACATGCATTTTATTACTAACAAGTTCCACTTGTACCATAGTGATTATATTTTGCAGGAATTATAGTGCAACAAGTGCAAATGTGCCGTAACATGAAGAAAGCGCAAAGTACCAAAAGACGTATTTAGAAATGCGCAAACCAAGAAAATAGAGAAAGGCCCGAACAACGTAGAACTGGGCCTGATCGTAACCACGGGAGAGATCCAGGCCCAGAGCCAAACCGACCACGTGAAGGCGGTGGCTAGGGGGACCCACCTAGCCCATCTTTCTCAGGCGATTGCATGCTACCATGCATAGGACGGTTTCACATACTACCAAATTTAGATGCGACAAACCGTCCTAGTTCCACTATAAAAAGAGAGGCACTCCCCCCTTTTCAACACACACATCATTTGGAGTCAATTTACCTCACACCTCTCACTTGTATCTTTAGTCTAGATTAGTAGTAGAGCAAGGCAAGAGCTAGCAAGGAGAGCTTGTCTCCTTGGAAGAAAGGATCTTCTTGGTATGAATAATATTCAATCTTCTTCCATGAGCAAGTTCTATTCATCTTTATATGATTTTGCATATGAACCAGAGTATGGTTGTGTTCTTATCATGTTCATAGTATATGAACTAGTTCTTAGTTCTTGTGCTATGTTCTTGATATGTTCTTCATTGTTCATCATATTAGTATGATTAGGATTAGAATTAGGAATGGGATGATGGTTCACTGTGCTGTGATGGTTGCTCTTAGCCTAGCCTATCACTCCGAAGGGGTGGGGCCCGTGGGGGTTAGGAGTTGTTTCCAATTACGTGAACATGGAGTTCAGGTATGTGGGAATGAGTGGATGTGCGGGTATCTTTCGGGTAGAGGGGTAGGTGGTAGGGTAGTGACAGCTCTGTCATCCTTTGCATTCCCCCATGATCAGGTATTTCGATAGGAGTTTTGTAAAGTCTCTATCGGCTAGGGATCCAGCTGCGGGGATCTCCCCTCATCTCAGGCTTAGTTCTAACTCTATTTATTGCTAATTAGATGATCCGCTAACTGTTTTATGCATAGTTTTATGTGACCCATGCCTGCTTAAGTAGATTTATTTCTTTATTCTTTATTTATTATTTCTCTTCTATTTTATCCTTGAGGTTGATCCAATGTGTGTCCACTATCTTGAATATCATGTTTATTCCTCTTTACTCTATGTCTACCAAGCATTCAATAAGTACTCATGTTTACACCATGTTTGATCCCTTTGTCTTCCTACGGGAATTATAAATTCGACACCCTTGAATACACACGGGTTGAAATGCTACAATGATAGTTGTTGATATTTGGTAATGCAATCAGGAAATGATCCGCAAGCACACAGATATCAGTGAGCACTGTTGATATTTGGTAACGCAATTAGGAATTAATCTGCAAGCACACGGATATCGGTGAGCACTTCACCCGGGATGTTATCCTGAGTATCGTATTTATATTTTACCACTAGGAGAAAGCGTGCATCTGACTAACCAAGTCTATTACTACTAACCTTTAGGCTACAACCACTATGACTCGATGTGAGTGATGTATAGAGAAGACTTCAACTGCACCCTCGTTCTAACCTTGGTAAGTATGATCTACTGTTGTGTTGGGGAGGTTCACGGAATCTAGACACCACAGAGGATGTTCGACCCGCATCTATAAAACCTATCGATCCTACTAACGGGATTATGGGCTACAAAGGTAACTCAGAAATGTCACGTTCCTCGCTACTACCATGATCCGGCTAGACAGGGGATATCTATGAGTATCCTAGCCCAAACACCACGTTTACGCTAGAGATGATTACTCTAAACTCTACGCGAAGAGATCAAAGTAAAATCATAAACCAAAGAATAATAAAACAAAGAACTTACTAGAATTTAGAAGTCAAAATACTGAAGAATCCTAGGAGCTGTTGACACTAGCTAACACCACTTAGACACTAGGTTGTCATCCCCAGCATGGTGCCGGAGTGTACAAAGGTATTTATAAATATGGAGGCTCTCTAGAAAATAATCTATTCTATCCGCAAGCGCACAGATAAAACACCTCATTGTAGCATTTCACCTGGAAAGTATTCCAGGTATCGTTATTTATAATTTTGCTCAGGAGAAAAAGGATTAAATGAATGAAGATAAGGATAAACCTATCAAGGCATAGACTAGAGAGAAACTTACAAGAACATGATTACTAATGAGGAACTCGTCACACAGTCACTTACTTTGGCAGGGGGTAAACAATGAAGATAATGATAACGAATTATAAGTTCATGGGTAAATAACACAGCAATTAGAAAATAGACTACTCCTCACAGATGTAAGGTGACGTTGGATTAGCTAGAGAATGGATTCTAAGTTATCTACTATCTACTAAGTCACAATCTACTCTAGTTATCTACAAGATCATATATAGCATAAAAGACTCTTCATTCATGTATAAGGAACATTGCTAAAGTAAATCAGAGCATCGCAAGACTTACTCCACAATACAAATTCTGCCTGTCCTATCAACGGAGGGTGGACTATATAAGAATCAACGAAGCTGTCACTATCGTGAACTACCACACAACCTGGCCAATAGGATACATTTGCAGGTAAATAATATCTAAGCACCACACCTACATATGATCTACCACTTAACTCCCACGTGTCAAGAGCTAAGCGCTTTGCAAACTTATACATAAACTAATTGTCAATCATAACTATATCAAATATAGAACTATAGCAAACTAAGAGCATAATAAATAGAGACATAATGCAATTAGAACAAAGTATTAGAGAAAGATATGAAATAATACCAATCTTTATTACCAAAGATCCGAATCCAGAGCGTAGTGCTCTACTTCTCTAATTCCTATCTAATCAATCCTCTAAACTTGATGGATTAGGGAGTAGCTAATTCTAGTTCTCTATGGGAGAGATGTCTAAACCCTAACTTTGATGGCTACCTCTGATAATGATTTCTCCTCTCTCCCCAGGGGTGGAGAGGCCTTGATTACATAGTCCTTTCAAGTGAATTTGGGCCGTCGGATCAAACCGACATTGATCGCACGGTTTTCCTTGATCCTTTAGGTCGGTGGAGCACGATCCAAGAGTTTGGTTCTGATTGGCCCTGAGGCCAGGGCGGGCGCCCTGCCCCCGAGCCCATCCAGTCTCCCGTTCGTTCCCGTGGCTTCTGGATTCTTCTAGATTAAGGAAAATTGCGCGGCACATAATTATCTCATTGTAAACATGACATGTGGGCCTTCTCTCCATATTTTCTGATAACCCCCTGCAGAAACAGACAAACACCAAAGCTCGTGCAATTCTGTTAGATAAAACCCTAATTCTAGATGTTTGGTGCATATTGATCCTTTTCCATGTTTAGTTGATGGTTAAATTTAGTACTTAAGGACCATCAACAAACTCCCCCAAGCTTACCCTTTGCTCATTCCTGAGCAAACAGCAAAACTCAGATGGATCAGGAGTTGCTTCGATGTTTTCTTTCCTGACAGGCACACATGCTTTCACATAAAAATTCTTCCAGATTAGAGTGAAGTGTCATGGAGCTTAGTACCTGCACTCAAGTCTTAAGTAATCGAAAGACAAAATAATTAAGTCAAGCACTATTCCTCCTGTCTATACTTCACCTTTGTTCTAGAGTTTTTCATATGTTTTCAAAATAAAACTCAGAGTTCCCAGCAATGATTCTCTCAAGTCTCTCTATATGTGGTATTTGTGGATCCTTACCAAAATATCACTTACCTATAGCTAATGGAATATTTAAGTGGAGCTCATAGGAGTGAAAAACAGCTTCATACATATGTTGTCTAATCGAGCCATGGATCCAAAGGAACTCAGCATGCAATTAAATCAAGATGTGCATGTGTGGTGGAGTTAATGATGGTAATGGTGAACATATATAAGTGATAATAAAACTTACTTCTCATTGCTCCTCATATTGCTATCTCTCCTCCTCTCTTGATCTTTGACTTGGGAGAACATGGGCTATCTTTTTTTTCGGGTGGGTAGTAGATACCCCTAATTCTACTGTCGGAAACTTGTCCATTTTTTTCGCTCAAGTGAGCATCTTTGTACCCCTAATTCTACTTTGGACACTTGTCCATTTTTACCTCTCGTCTCACTCTTTTTCTTTCTTTTTTGAGGTTCCGGGCACTTGCCCTTTTTAGTTCCTCGCATATTTTTGCATAACCCATGCCTCTTCTGCATTGAATCTTTTTAGAGAGAGAGAATAACAATACTTGGGACAGTGAGTGATAATAATATTTTTAGCAATTTTAATGAATGGTGGTGATTGGTGTAGTGGATGTGTGCAAGTGAATATCTTAGTTTAACCACATGAAAAGCTCCTAAGGGTCTACATAGCTCGATCAAACTCAATGTGAATATAGTAAAAGATGTTATAGCAAGTATGGCTGTGGTAGGAATTTTGTAATGCTAGGAACTCATCGTGTGATTTGCAAGTTTTCAAAATAAATCTCCAGAATTTAGTGTAGTAGGAACAAATAAACAATAGCTCAAACTTTATATCATGCCTTTCTCTTACCTAGACTTTAGTTTTATGTTTCCCATAGATAGTAAATTCAGTTTTAGTAATTTCTAGAAGAACTCAAATATAAAATCTAGGTACTTGCAAGTAAGCAAATAGAGCAACTGTTCATCATTTCCATCATGTATTTTTTTGTCTTTTTATTTTTCTAGAGATTGACACTTAGCACATAAAATAAAGCACACTTATCTACACACTCTTTTTATTTTCTTTTCATGTTTATAAAATGTAGTAAATTAAAGCAACAAAATATTTATTGGGTTTTCTAAGTTTTTCTCCTTAAGATAAATAAAAGACTAAAACAAAAAAGAATAAATAAGAAGAGCAAATAAAAACTTACTTGATAAAACAGGGAGGATCTCCCCCAAGCTGGACGAGGTTGCCGGTCTTACCCAATGTTCCAGAATCGCATCATGGTGGTGATGGTGTCGTTCATTGTCATGGTGTCTTGTCTCAGTTCTTGTACTGCAGTGGCGTGGTCCTGGTTCCATTTTTGTTGCTATTCTAGGAGTCATCCATGTTCTGCTTGCGTATTCTGAATGTCGAGGAGAGTGTTGTCGGTATGGGTGAAGAAAGCATCGGCCTCTTGGTAGTAGTCATTTGTGAAAGCATAAGAGGCGTCGGAGTATTGTCCTGCATCGAATTGGGGCAGAGGTCTGAACCCTGAAGCTCCATATGGATCAGTGGAGTACCTGCCCATACGGAAAGGCGGGTTTGTCCACTGGTGATCTTGGCTCTCCGGCCATGTCTCCTATGTTGGCTCTTGTGGTTGCGCATGTCGAACCCATGGGTCTCGAAGGACTTGGGGGTTGTAGTCGCAATAATGCAGGTGCGCTGCTTCTTCCGGCCCAGGATCAGCTCCATACCAGGTGCGTTCTTGATGGGTGGTCATCCTTTCAGATGCCACTCGTTGTGGAGCTCTCTGGTTTACCGGTGTCACTGCAATCTCAATCAAGTAATTTTGAACAACATAGAGGCCAAGGTTCGGGTTAGGTAACCGAATCTTGCCTTTATTATCATATAGCATATACATTATGTTCCCCTCTTTCTTCAACATCCGAGCTTGCCTAAATGTGTCATAGCCATGATAAATCCGTAACTCATCTATGAATTCCAATGATGAGTTTTCTAGTAAATAAAGGCTAGAGGCTAGACGAGTGATAAGTGAAGTACATCCTACTGGTCCCTGAAGACTAGGTATACTAAGCCAATGAGAAACCAAAAGTGTAACAGGTGAAGTGGGTACTTTATTTATAGTATCATATAGAAGTTGTAAATCTCCTACTCTTACTTTTCTAATATCATCACGATGGAAAAGATTGTACCCAAGCCATTTGTGGAACATCCTAAGAGTGGGGTGTTCCATGTCACTGGTTCGGGCTTGACTATAAAAATCATCTCAAGATATCTCTCTCTAGAACTGGTGTCTCTCAAAATTAGGTAGGTCGGAGTCAGTGTTCAAGATGCATCTTGAAGAGAAACCGAGATGGTCACTCAATTCTCTCCAAGACAACATAATGTCGTGTTTGAACATCCAAAAAACAATTCCCCCCTCATAATATTGTAAAGTGCAAAGAAATTCAAGGGTGAGAAGACGGGAACCCAACTCAGTTATGTTCCAAAAATTTGTCCATCCCACCATCTAGAAAATCAAGTCGAATTCAGTATCCATACCTGTTTCTTGTAGCAAGATAGGATCAAGAGTGGGGGTGTGAATGAAATCCTTAATCTTTAGCTGCTGGTAAACTTCCTTTTCCCTGCGGGTCTTCAGTCCAAGGTCTCCTATCTTGAGAAGGACCTTGACTTGTTGATCAGATGAAGATGACGGAGCTTGTGCGGGCGTCGGGTCGATGCTCATCTCTGACGGGTGCGAGGAGTGTCGGGATGAACTCCTTGTACCTATGTTCTTGAGGGCCTTCCCTACGTTCTTTACCTTTTTGAACATCCTGCAAACAAAAGTTGACACAAACACAACTAGTGGAAAATGTGAGAGAAAATGTTAGTGGTCAGCTGTCCGGAATGTCAGCAGTCCAGGGGTTGGTCGTTCAAGACAAGTTTTTATTTTCGTAGCACCTCCCCGTAAACAACTTTTACTTCCACTCAGGACAGCGGGATCACTACTTACTAGGTGAAACTCACTCTCTCAGTTAAAGACTACAAACTTCTTTCCCACTCTTCTCTTCCCCTCTACTCTCTTCTCACTTCACTACAAAAGTTCCTTCTCTGGAAACTGAAACTTACATGGTTTTCTGGAATGCTTGTGTGAAGAAGTTGGAGGCAGGAAGTAGCAATTTATAGGAGGAAGAGGGGACAGGGCGGGCGCCCTCTATAGGTGCGCGCCCGCCCACCTTTGGTGCCCATCCTGGCTGCCTTTTCTCCACTCCCTCCTTTGCTTAATCTTTAAGCCAAAAAATAATTAATAAATATGGATTGTTACACACCATAAATATTATTTATATGGGGCTTTTTATTATTATAATAATGCTATGAATAAAAATAACTAATGCAAGAATTAATTATGCAAGGATAAATACCGATTTACCTCCCGGTGAGGGTTTGGGATTTTTGGGTCCCCCAAGCTGAACCTCCAAATCTTTTAATCTTCTAAATTACCTTCCTCCGGAGATGGTGTCTCCAGTGGTTCTTCTTCATGAACTTCCTTCACTGTAGAGTCTCTTTCTGGTCTGGGTTTGAATGTGAAGTGTTCTTGTCCGTTTATGTTGAATTTGATTTCTCCCTTCCCGACATCAATGTGGGCATTGGCAGTGCTCAGAAATGGCCTTCCAAGGATGATGGATACTTTTGAGTCAGGACTCATGTCTAGTACCACGAAGTCTACTGGCACAAGGAAATCTCTGATCTTGACTGGAATGTTTTCGGCGATACCCAACGGGTGTAGAACTGATTGATCTGCTAGTTGTAGGCACATTGATGTTGGTTCTAGGGTCGCATGCTCAAGCTTCTCGTAGACTGATGCTGGCATCACACTGACACTTGCTCCGAGTTCACAAAGTGCATTGTTGAAGTGTTGGTTTCCGATCAAGCAATCAATAGTGGGGCATCCTGGATCCTTTTTCTTCCTTGGTGGTTTATTGAGGATGGCCGCACTGCATTCTTTTGTCAGCTTGATAACCTCAGTGGTGGGCAGTGGTCTCTTTTTGTTAAGAATATCTCTGATGTACTTTGCATATGTGGGTACCTGTATGGCATCAAGCAGAGGTATGTTGACATATAATTTTTGAATGACCTCTACAAACTTACCAAACTGCTCATCCGACTGCAGTCCTCTGTTTCTTCTGGGAAATGGCAAATAGTTGGCGTCGTAAAAATCTTTCCTCATTTCTCCAGTTCTTGGTGGTTGTAACAGATCTTCTGCTTCAACTGGGCTTTCTTCTTCTATCACTGCTGGTTGCACTAGTGCTGATGTTCTTTGTTTCTCTTTTGGGTATGGGGGATCCCTGGTGGCCTTGCCTCCTCTAGTAGTTATGTTCTTTACCTGCTCAATGTTAGTGGCAACAGACAATGCTGCAGCTAGCTTTATTAATTTAAGCTCTACCCTTTTGTTAAGAGTGTTTTGCTCATCAAAGGCAGTTAATAGAAAATCCATTTTATTGTGTATATCTTTTAGGGATGATTCATTTGTGTCTAGCCTTTGTTTAACTTCATCATTAGTTTTTGTTTGTTGAGCAATTATCTCTTTTAATGAAAGTTGCTTGAAAGTATTACCTGAATTCATACCTTTGCTATTGGGTTGGCTTGAGGTAGGCTGATATTTGTATGCTGTCTCAATGGCCCTTTGATCTTCTTTGAACTTGGCCCTCTGGTCAATCCAATGGAGCAAATTTTCCATCTTGGTTGATAATGCATTTACTTCTTCTGGCATTTCTTCAGTTTGATAACATTGTTGAGCTTCATCTTGGAACCAGCTTTGGTTTTCTGCTATCTTATCCAAAAGTATCTCTGCTTTTCCAATTGTAAGCTCCAAGAATGATCCTTTAGCAGATGCATCTAGACACTCACGAGCCTTCTGGGTTAATCCATGGTAGAAGGTCTGCATAAGTAACCATGTGGCCATTCCATGGTGAGGACAATCTAATATGTATCCTTGAAAACGCTCCCATGCTTCTGGAATGGTTTCGGTCTTGTGCTGTTGGAAACTGACAATATTTCCTCTTAAGGCAGTTGTTTTGCCTATAGGTAAAAACTTTGATAGAAAGGCATCTGACAAGTTCGTCCAGTTGTTGATCTTATCTTGATGAGTGTAAAACCACTTCCTCGCTTTCCCTTCTAGTGAGAATGGAAAAATGCGAAGCAGTATGACGTCTTTGTCAACTCCGTTGATGCGGATTGTGCTTCCAATCTCTAAGAAATTCTGCAAGTGTGCACTAGCATCTTCATGTGCCTTTCCACTGAATTGTGTAGCTTGTACCAAATTGATGAGGCTTGACTTGAGCTCGAACTTAGGTGCTCCTTCCTCTACTGCAAATCTTGGACCAGTTGGAATGTTCTCAAGACTTGGAGCAGAGAATTCTAGCAAGGTCTTTTGTGCCATAGCTTCAGCAATTGGTAGCTAGCTTCTTCTTTCTTTCTTGATTGCTTTGGTTCTGATGATGAAGAGTTGAATGTACACAAAGTCAATCCTGATATACCCTGTATAAAAATGTAAACATAGAAAAACAACAGGGTGAACCTACCAAAGCAGAGGTGCCTTGTTATGATTTCTCACTTAGTAGCTGTTTTATGCAATTATTTCTCTATAGTCTAGTCTAATATTTTATATGAATAACCATGACTGATTTCCTAACTTCCCTTACCGTTCCTATGTGTTTCGCTTTTGCTCCCCGGCAACGGCGCCAGAAATGCTTGTTGACACTAGCTAACACCACTTAGATACTAGGTTGTCATCCCCAGCATGGTGCCAGAGTGTACAAAGGTATTTATAAATATGGAGGCTCTCTAGAAAATAATCTATTCTATCCGCAAGCGCACAGATAAAACACCTCATTGTAGCATTTCACAAGGTAAGTATTCCAGGTATCGTTATTTATAATTTTGCTCAGGAGAAAAAAGGATTAAATGAATGAAGATAAGGATAAACCTATCAAGGCATAGACTAGAGATAAAGTTAAAAGAACGTGATTACTAATGAGAAACTCGTTACACAGTCACTTACTTTGGCAGGGTGTAAACCATAAAGATAATGATAATGAATTATAAGTTCATGGGTAAATAACACAGCAATTAGAAAATAGAGAATGGATTCTATAAAAAAGAGAATGCTATATGTAAGGTGACGTCGGATTAGCTAGAGAATGGATTCTAAGTTATCTTCTATCTACTAAGTCATAATCTACTCTAGTTATCTACAAGATCATGTATAGCATAAAAGACTCTTCATTCATCTATAAGGAACATTGCTAAAGTAATTCAGAGCATTGCAAGACTTACTCCACAATACAAATTTTGTCTGTCCTATCAACAGAGGGTGGACTATATAAGAATCAACGAAGCTGTCACTATCGCGAACTACCACACAACCCGGCCAATAGGATACATTTGCAGGTAAATAATATCTAAGCACCACGCCTACATATGATCTACCACTTAACTCCCACGTGTCAAGAGCTAAGCGTTTTGCAAACTTATACATAAACTCATTATCAATCATAACTATATCAAATATAGAACTAGAGCAAACTAAGAGCATAATAAATAGAGACATAATGCAATTAGAACAAAGTATTAGAGAAAGATATGAAATAATACCAATCTTTATTACCGAAGATCCGAATCCAGAGCGTAGTGCCCTACCTCTCTAATTCCTATCTAATCAATCCTCTAAACTTGAAGGATTAGGGAGTAGCTAATTCTAATTCTCTGTGGGAGAGATTTCTAAACCCTAACTTTGATGGCTACCTCTGATAATGATTTCTCCTCTCTCCCCCTGGGGTGGAGAGGCCATGATTATATAGTCCTTTCAAGTGAATTTTGGCCGTCGGATCAAACCGACATTGATCGCACGGTTTTCCTTGATCCTTTAGGTCCGTGGAGCACGATCCAAGAGTTTGGTTCTGATTGGCCCCGAGGCCCGGGCTGGCGCCCAAGGGGGGAGGGCGGGCGCCCTGCCCCCGAGCCCGTCCGGTCTCCCGTTCGTTCCCATGTCTTTTGGACTCTTCTAGATTAAGGAAAATTGTGCGGCACGTAATTATCTCGTTGTAAACATGACATGCGGGCCTTCTCTCCATATTTTCTGATAACCCCTGTTGATATTTAGTAACGCGATCAAGAAATGATCCGCAAGCGCACGGATATCGGTGAGCATTTCACCCGGGAGGTCATCCAGAGTTATCGTATTTATATTTTTACCACTGGGAGAAAGGGTGCATCTAACTAACCAAATCTATTGCTACTATCCCTTTAGGCTACAAAGAATGTTTCTCGATGTGAGTGATGTATAGAGAAGACTGCAACCGTAGTCTCGTTCTAACCTTGGTAAGGATGATCTACTGTTCTATTGGGGAAGCTTACGGAATCTAGACACCACAAAGGATGTTCGACCCGCACCTATAAACCCTACCCGTCCTGCTAACAAGATATGGGATGCAAAGGTAACTCGAAAATGTCATGTTCCTCGCTACTATCACGGTCTAGCTAGTCAGGGGATATCTATGAGTACCCTAGCCTAAACACCACGTTTACACTAGCAATGATTACTCTAATACTCAACCGGAAGAGGATTAAAGTATACTCATAAACCAAAGAACAATAAAATAAGAACTTACTTAGAATTAGAAGTCGAATTACCGAAGAATCTTAGGAGCAAGCCTCGGGTTAGAAGACTTGATCCCGCAGGTACAACTCGGAGTAGACACCGACAGGCCGGCCTTCCTCCGATCTACACCTCCACTCTATCTCTCTCAATCTAGTAGAAACTAGAAGATCTATTTCTACTTTACATTGGATGCTAAGCCTAAAAATAAATATTATTTAGAGAAGAGGTTTTCCTTCGAGGGCACCCCTCAACTCTATGATAACTTCTTGTCTTCTCCATGGGCCAGGGGGGTCTCCTTATATAGTCCTCCTCCTCTATGCGTTTTTGGGTCGGTAGGCAATGTGGTACTATGTTATCCTTGATCCTTTAGGTCGGTGGAACATCGTGTGCAAAGAGAGTCCCAAACGGAGTCCAGGACATGGCGGGCACCCAAGGAAGGAGGGCGGGCGCCCTGGGCCTGGCCCCTTTCCGCCTCTACTTTCTCCCCGTGGCTTCTGGAGTCTTCTAGATGGTAGAAAATTGCACGGTGCGTTGATATCTCTATGTAATCCCGACATGTGGGCCTTTCTTCCTTATTTCCTGATAACCCCCTGCAGAAATAGACAAACACCAAAACTCGTAGAATTCTGTCAGATAAAACCCTAAGTCTGGGTGTTGGTTGCATTTGGATCCTTTTATTTATTTATTTGATGATTATATTTGGTACTTAAGGACCGTCAACAACTCCCCGAAGCTTACCTCTTGCTCGTCCCTGAGCAAGGATGAACTTAAGAGTTTCTGCAGGGGTTTCATGCCTTAAAAGTACACACGCATTCAAGCAAGATCTTATCTCTGAGTTAGAATAAACTGTTAAGACTTAAAACTTACTCATTTTACCTTTCACTATGGGGCTTGTAACCGTCACTTGTGTCTTGAGCAGTTAAAAGATAGAACGGTCAAGTCAAGCGCCATGTCTCTTATTCTTAATCAGCTATAGCTCTGGAGTTTTTGCAGATTTTCAAATAAAACTCAAAGATTCCTTATATGATTCTCTCAAATCTCTCTTTTGTGGTATTTCTAGATCCTTAGCAAGGTAGTAATGGTATATGCCTTCTCTCAAAGTATGTGGTATTTTTGGTATAATGCATAGTGATATTACCTTCTCTCTTACCCTACTCTAATAAGGTTTTGATATCTGGAGCTCATAGGTGGGAGACAGCTAATACATACTTACAAGACATTTATTGCATAGTCAAACCATGGATCCAGAAGAACAAGTCAATAAGTCAAATCAAGATGTGCATGTGTGGCGAGTGAATGGTGTATGGTGATGATGGTAATAACAATGGTTAAAACAATGGTGAAAGTCTAATTCTACTTTTGCTCTTTTGAGGGGATACATACCTTTCTTGCACTTTGAAGCTTTTTTTGGGGAGAATGAGATGCTCTATATTTTCTTTTTCTTTCCTCTCAGGTGGGTATCTTGTACCCCTAATTCTACTGTCGGACACTTGTCCATTTTTACCTCTCGTCTCACTTTTTCTTTTCTTCGAGGTTTCGGGCACTTGCCCCTTTTTATTTCCTCGTATATTATTCATTCTATTTTTTTCTCTTTTTTTTAGAGCACTCATCTCCTGAAATAATGTAGCAAGTGGTAGTAGCCAAAATAACTGGAGCATTTATTTCGCAGGGAATAACAGGGATAGGAAGATGTTTTTGGCTATTCTCTCCCGGATTAGGAGTAGAATAATTTTGGGTGAATCTAGAGATGGAAATGAGTGGATATATGTGGATGGTATTCCGGAGTAGAAGTAGCATGTATGAGTGAATGTGCAAGTGAATCTTGATTTTAACCGCATGACAAGCTCCTAAGGGTCTACACAGCTTGGCCACACTCAATGCTCATAAGCAGTAAAAAGTAGATGTGTGGCTCAAAGTCTAGCAATCATGTATATATGGCTGTGGTAGGAATTTAAACTCTCATCATACAGGAACTCATCATGTGTTATTTTAAAGATTTTTAAAATAAAATTCTCCAGAATTCTAGCATCTCTAGGAACAGATAAATAGCAGCTCAACCTTCCCATATCATATGCGTTAACAACTTAGACTTTAGATCAAGTACTCTTCCCACAAGTTCAGGTTTAGAGCAAATCTTACTTCATAACAGTCATGCCTAAACTTGAGAGAGATTTCAATTTTAAGAACTAGTCATGGCAGAGCAACTATTTATCATTTCCATGTGAGAGTTTATCATGATGGTTCATAGCAACCTTTATTTATTTATTTATTTAGCAAACTAAGCAAAGATATATATATATATATAAAAGCACAAAATATTTATTTGGGTTTTCATGATTATGCATCTCTTATTATTTGAGTAAAGTATAAACGCGAGTAGAAACACTTAGCTGGATAAATGGGGGTGCTCTCCCCCAAGCTAGATTTTGACCTAATTTCTTCTGATGTAGCTAGCAGGTGGTGGAGGTGTATTTGAATGTCGGCAGCACCCTAACAGCGATTAGAATGTCCTCCGTCTGCTAGTCTTCTTTGATCCTTGAATTCTATGGAGCTCAAATAGACAACAAAGCTTTGTGGAACTGATTAGGTGTTAGCATAAAATCTCTTTGCCTTTATCATGTTGAGCCTCCTCAATAAATGTTACTTATTTAGCAGGATCATGCACTTATTATTTTTATATTTTCATTGTAAGATGAAAACTTATTTATTTTATTTTTATGCCACCACAATGAATGTACTATTTTTTTTAAAATTTTTATTTTCTTTTCAAGATAGCATGAACTTGATTGACTAAGCAAACTATTGAATGGAAAAGGATAACTACCAAGTTTACCTCTTGGCAAGGCGTTCGGTGTTTTTAAGTCCTCAGAACAGGACTCTCCGTTTTCTCAGTCGTCCTGGGATTCGGTGGATGGCGTAGTCGGTGGTTCCGGCGGCGCCTCCTCTTTGTGTGTAACTATCTTCTATCTCCACACCTGACTCGGTGCTACGGTCTCCTCAGGACAGTTCTATTCAAGCTATATGTCTTCAGACCTTATCACTTCTCCTTCGTAGTCTACCCATCCGTCCTTGATGATTTGCCTCCTATCGTTGCGGTTGCGTTGTCTTCTTCTTGTCCTGACCTGCTTAGAGTTTTGATAATGTTGAGGAATGGTCTTCCAAGGATGATGGGTGGATCGTACTCGTCTTCTCCCATGTCAGTGATCTGAAAGTCATCTGGAGCTGAATATATATTGGTTGTAGGGGCATGGTTCCATGCAGGAGCTGATAAGTGACTGCGGCCATTATGTTAACGTCAGATCCGGTGTCGTAGAGTGTCTTCTAAAAAGAGTATCTGTTGATTGTGCACTCGATGCTTGGAACACCAGGGTCGTCCTTCTTGATCAGGAAAGGCGACTTGAGTCGACGATCTTAACCTCCTCCGACAAGGATCCAAAGTTTTAAATCTTCTGGACAAGACTTCTCACTGTCTGCACCCTTTAGGTGCATCATTTGATTAGGTGTGGACCTTGACGTCTGCACCTCTTGATATGGTGTCACCCATGTTCTTCGTTAGCCCAGCAGTTCGAAGTGCGGTGTTGGCAATATCCTGCTCAATGTGTTTGTGCTCGTAGATCTAGGTCCTTCACTTGGTGGAGTCTGGGAGTTGTAAAACTCCTCCATGTTTTGCTTGAAGTGTACCTATTCATAGAGACAAGGCAGAGATCAAATGCATGGGCCCTGTTGGTGGAAAACACCAACAGAACCAAAAGTGTGTTTGTTCTTCTCTAACCTTAAGCATAGTGAGCAAGACAAAGTTGATGGATCATGAGTGTAGCATTTGTCAGATCAGATGGCTCAACCTAATGGAAAGATAATCTATCTATATTTATGTTTTGTTTATATCTTCCAAAGATTGAATGTGCAACATATTAGCTTATATGATTAGGAGTGTGGGATCATGAAGGTAATACTAAGATCAAAGATTAAAGGACTAAACATGTTGAATTAATTGGGTTGATTAATTTGGAGTTATAAATCATACATGTTTGTCTCTTTATTTTATGTGAACGTTAGAACCAAGGAGAAGCTTATAAAAGCGACAGTCAAGTTCCTTAAGATGTTATCTTAATTGAAGAGTGATGGTACCATCTCACCTTGTGGAAGCTTCCCATTCGTAATGGGTGTGTATCTTGTTTATGTACTTTGTCTCCCTCCATGGATCATCTCTCTATGATGAATGAGCTATGTCTTCCATGTACAAGTCGTTGAATTTCATGTGTCTCCTTTATCTCCAATGTGAGTTTATCTCAGGACTTCCCAGGTTGATATTGAAAGTTTTCCTGTAGGGGTTAGTCTGACAAAATATACCAATGCCTACTCAAGCAGTTGTTAGTTCAGTAACCAAACTAGACTCCATGTCTAATTAGATTAAGGAAGGCTATTTAACCTAAGCACCACACTTAATTTAAAAGCCAATAGAAGTATGTACAGTACTTCCAAACTAACACTTATAAGATAAACATAGGTAACATGATGGCTTTTGTAGAGATCTACTAAAGTGGAGATGAAGTAGTGTGATTAGTATTTAACAAATTGAGCATGTCTCAAAGGTAAGGATAACCAACATAGAAACATGGCAAAAGATGTTTTTATGTAAAGTACTCCCCCAAGCTTGAATTTTGCAAAATTCAAGTTTGGATGAATTTAATTTAATGTTGTGTGATGGTTGGTTGGACATACCTTGTGCTTGTCATTCATCCGATCTTCTTGCTCCAATCCTGGAAAGGTTAGTGGCAAGAATACCCGAAGGAATATTTCTATAATTATCTTTATATGCTCAACACACAAGGCAATGTTGCAAATAATTAGAAGTTCATGTCACAATCTGATCAGTGCTTGTTTTAGGACACTAAGCTTGTCCTTGGGAAACCATCAATCAACTCAACGAGATCTGCAATATTTATTTTTGACATATGCATCGACAACCGCCCTTTTAAAATTTTTACAAATAGAAAAGAAGAGGGGGTTGGAGATCTCAAATGTGGTGATGTTGGAGACACCAATTGATTGGGGAGATGTTTTATATGAGCAAGGACTTGGTGAGGTATTTATGAAATAACTTCCATGCTCACTGTTGTTTCTCTCATTCTCAAACTCCAAGGATGATTCTTCACGAATGCTTAAAATTCCTCTAGGATTGTTTCTCAAGTTTGTTTTATCTATCCATTCAATGGTGATAGCACATGGATTTTTAGTGCCCTCTAGCCATTGATGTTCCTCTTCTTGATCCTCCTTCTTATGCATGGGATATCTAGAGAGATTCATAGGATTATCGGGAGGTTCAACAGAAAGAGCATAGTAGAAATTATTAGGCTCAAGGATGGGTTGAATAGCCGAAGCATGGGATTGGAATGTTTGGAAATCGGCTTTTGAAACTTCCTTTTCTTGTCTGGGAGATGATTCCTTCTCTATCTCTAAGATTTTTCTATGAAGACCAGTACAAGAAGGATGTCCACGAATGAAGACATACCTTGCTTTACTATAGATAAAGAAAGAAAGACTCTACCAAAGGTTATATGATTAAGACCAATGTGAAAATATCAAGAAAAAACATGGTCTTGTAGGGCTAGGTTTAAACCAGAATTTATAGAAAGATTAACAGATTCCCTGGGTGTAGCTGAAAGTGCATTATCTTCTTGATTAAAAGATAGGACCTCATCTCCGGACACAGATCATAATTAGGGGCAGGACTTGTTGACTCCCATGGTCTATGGCTGGTCTCCGAAGGTGCAAAAAATTCAATAATAGGCATGGAATTTAAGTTATCCATAAAGATAAAAGTAAAAAGATAAAAGAATAAAAGTATAAAAGTATAGTACAAGATAATAGCAAGATTCAAAGTTATCTCAGCAAACCGTCTTTCTCCCCGGCAACGGCGCCAGAAATGCTTGTTGATATTTGGTAACGCAATCAGGAAATGATCCGCAAGCGCACGGATATCGGTGAGCATTTCACCCGGGAGGTTATCCAGAGTTATCGTATTTATATTTTTACCACTGGGAGAAAGGGTGCATCTGACTAACCAAATCTATTGCTACTATCCCTTTAGGCTACAAAGAATGTTTCTCGATGTGAGTGATGTGTAGAGAAGACTGCAACCGTAGTCTCGTTCTAACCTTGGTAAGGATGATCTACTGTTCTATTGGGGAAGCTTACGGAATCTAGACACCACAAAGGATGTTCGACCCGCACCTATAAACCCTACCCGCCCTGCTAACAAGATATGGGATGCAAAGGTAACTCGGAAATGTCACGTTCCTCGCTACTACCACGGTCCAGCTAGTCAGGGGATATCTATGAGTACCCTAGCCTAAACACCACGTTTGCACTAGCAATGATTACTCTAATACTCAACCGGAAGAGGATTAAATTAAACTCATAAACCAAAGAACAATAAAACAAGAACTTACTTAGAATTAGAAGTCGAATTACTGAAGAATCTTAGGAGCAAGCCTCGGGTTCGAAGACTTGATCCCGCAGGTACAACTCGGAGTAGACACCGACAGGCCGGCCTTCCTCCGATCTACACCTCCACTCTATCCCTCTCAATCTAGTAGAAACTAGGAGATCTATTTCTACTTTACATTGGATGCTAAGCCTAAAAAGAAATATTATTTAGAGAAGAGGTTTTCCTTCGAGGGCACCCCTCAGCTCTATGATAACTTCTTGTCTTCTCCAGGGGCCAGGGGGTCTCCTTATATAGTCCTCCTCTATGTGTTTTTGGGTCGGTAGGCGATGTGGTACTATGTTATCCTTGATCCTTTAGGTCGGTGGAACATCGTGTGCAAAGAGAGTCCCGGACGGAGTCCAGGACAGGGCGGGCGCCCAGGGAAGGAGGGCGGGCGCCTTGGGCCTGGCCCCTTTCGGCCTCTGCTTTCTCGCCATGGCTTCTGGAGACTTCTAGATGGTAGAAAATTGCACGGTGCGTAGATATCTCTATGTAATCCCGACATGTGGGCCTTTCTTCCTTATTTCCTGATAACCCCCTACAGAAATAGACAAACACCAAAACTCGTGGAATTCTGTCAGATAAAACCCTAAGTCTGGGTGTTGGTTGCATATGGATCCTTTTCTTTATTTATTTGATGAATATATTTGGTACTTAAGGACCGTCAACACCTCTCTCTCTCTTTGAATCCTCTCTAGAAAATATGCTAATGAATAATGGGATTGCCTTCTCCAGGGGCCAGGGGCCCTGCTTATATAGCCCTCTCAAATGAATTTGGGCCGTCGGAACAAACCGACCTTGATTTAACGGTTTTCCTTGATCCTTAGAGGCGGTGGAGCATAATCCGCGTGACTCGTGCTGATTGGCAAGCAGAGGAGGGCGGGCGCCCAAGGGGGTTCGGCGGGCGCCTTGCCTATGGGCCCGCTTGGCTTCCCGCTTATTCGTGTGGCTTCTGGACCCTTCTAGACCGAGGAAAATTGGCGCACAAGTTAATATCTCTATGTAAGACCGATGTGTGGGCCTTTCTTCCATATTTCCTGATAACCCCCTACAGAAATAGATAAATAGCAAAACTCGTGGAATTCTGTCAGATCAAACCCTAATTCTAGGTGTTGCTTGCATATTGGTCCTTTTCCTTATTCATTTGATGATTAAAATTGATACTAAAGAACCGTCAACAAACACCCCCATACTTAGGCTTTTACTCATCTCGAGAAAAGGATGGTTTAGAAAAATATCTGGTGTTAAAACATTGTAAAGCATTCTTTTCATACCTGCAGGGTGTTGTAAAAATCCACTGTGTACCGTTGTTAGGGAAATATATGGTCAAAAGTAGAGATCCTTTCTTCTTCACAATCCTGTCACTTGGAGTCTTTTGTATATTTTTTAAAAGAAATTTAGCATACCTTTATCCTCATAGGTTCTTTCAGATCGCTTATTTCTTTTGTATATCTCACTGAGACTGTTTTAATTTACATAAATTCTCAAGCATACTTACCTTGCATTTATTGCCTGATCAAAACGGGATCCGAGGAGAGGAATGCCATACTCTTAGATCACAGACTTTGAAAATTAAAAACTTGTCAACTCTTACTGGCATATTGCTTATTAGAGGGACCATGGGCTATCATTTTCTTTTTTTATCATATTTTATTTTTTTCAGGTGGATACCGAGGTACCTCTAATTCTACTGTCGGACACTTATCCATTTTTTTTGCGAGGTTGTCGAGCACTTGCTCCTTTTTATTTCCTCGAAATATTCACATATATTTTTGCATAGCCCATGCCTCTAACGCAATAATACTTCGGAAGAGTGAATCTTTCTGAATAAATATCCTCATCTTAGGAGCATGATAAATCTCTCAACAAGGGTTTAATTCATTTTGAACAAACTCAATACAAAGCAGATAGCTTTTATTACCATAATTGATATTTTCAGGTATTTAGCTAGGATTTTTGAAGATTTTGAAATAAATTCTCCAAGCGAAAAAGATATCAAAAATAAGGTACTTATACTCTACCATCTCACATTCCACAGTGACTTAAGTAACACAGGGTTTTTAAATGATTTTCAATAATTGTAGGTTTTCAGGAAATATCACAGAGTGAGATCGATTTATGATTAGAAGTATTTTTATTATGTTAGAGACAATATTCTACATGAACCAAAATACATGTGTATGTGTATGTGTAAAACATGCAGAGTATGTACCTGAATCGTGGAGTGGTGTGGTAGAAGTGCGTTTGGCATGTCGGGGGATCTCCCCTATACTTGTTTTCTGCTTTCTTGCATAAAAATAAAGTAGAGACACACAAGACATAATAATAATAATCTTTATCAATCCTAAGGCATTTATTACAACTGACTAATAAATAATGAACTGAATCTAATAATAGATCTAAGCCGAATCTAATGATGAATAACTAAGGTACACTGCCTCAAGATCTAATCTAGATAACTTAGCGGCGCTCTAACTCCCTGATCTTCTTATTAGCACTAGCAAGATCACGATTAAGACCTAGTATAATGGTGTTCTGGTTATAGAGCTGCCTATTGATGGAGTTAACTGAGGACTGGAGATCTATGATGACCTTGTCTAGCCTACGAACGTCCTCATCTACATCTGCTATAGTCTTACGACGCTTAGGAGGTGTCTCGAGAGCGTTGAGGGTGTGCTTCGGGGCTTCCTTTGGAGGGATGAAACGGACTTTGGGTGCTCTAACCCCCTCGAAGTAAGGCCTCTCCTCCTCCGTGGTGTAGCGGACGCTGCTGATCTTGCCGCTCCGGTTGGTCTTGACTTCGATGACCCGCTCATTGGCTCTGGGCGGCAGGATCCTTGTGCCGGCTGGCACCTTGACGATGGCCTCCTTCTTGGCTGACAGCCCCTTGAGAAGTAGGGGCTACGGCGGCGCGGTGAGAACTGGTTGGGCATAGTAGGATTGGGTGGAGCTGCGCTGGCGTGATGGCATGGCTGCTAGCTATCGCTCTGTGTTGGCCGGGACGAGAGTGTATGCGTCGGGGTCTTCCTTGGGCTTCTTGTTGAGGTCGTAGGGGACGACTTCCCAATCGTCGTGGAACTTGTCGGCCATTGGAGCAGCGAGGAACTAAGCAAGCTCTAATTGAGGAAGGAGAGAAGGTTTGAATGAATTGGTGTTGAAAGCTGACGTCAGGGGTCTGTTTATATAGGGGTCAAAAAGTGCCTCTAGGGTTTGCTCGAGTTACTCCCGCCGCCATGCGTGCGTAACAAACCATCCGCGTGATTATTTGGATAACCATAGATGAGTTTATCACGACGGAGGAGACCGGGGCCGAGGGGAGATAGGGGCTGGGCGCCCGCCCTCAACCTCAGGGCGCCCGCCCTGTGTCTGGCCCCTCTGTGGGCCCACCTTCTCGAGCGTGTTTCTAGATGCATTTTTTTATTCCGAAAAATATATACGTGGTCCAAAAATGTTAGATTAAAAAGGTCGGGCTCTAATTCTCCATGGGAAGGTAAAAATGGATCACGTCTATTTCTTCTAATTCTTTATTAGGCTCTAAAAATAATTTAAGACGTTGACCATTTACCTTGAATAACGTACCTTCATCATTTTGAAGTGTGAAAGCTCCGTGGGATGATGAATTGATTACCTTGAATGGTCATTCCCATTTACTCTGGAGTTTTCCATGCCCGAAAAGCTTCACCCTAGAATTAAAAAGTAATACCTTATCTCCGGGTGCGAACTCCTTCTTCTTGATCCTCTTGTCATGCCACCTTTTGACTCTTTCTTTGTAGATCTTCGAATTGTGATATGCTTTCTCTCGCCATTCTTCCAATTCTGATAGTTGTATTCTTCTATGCTCTCCAGTGACATCTAGGTCCATATCCCATCTCCTTATGCCCCATTGTGCTTTGAACTCTAGTTCAACAGGTAGGTGGCAAGTCTTCCCATACACCAATTGGTATGGGGACATTCCAATTGGGGTCTTGTATTCTATTCGGTATGCCTAGAGTGCATGAGGTAACTTGTTCTTCCATGTCGTTCCCATTTCATTGACTGTCTTCTGAAGAATATTCTTGATTTTCTTGTTGGAAGTCTCTGCTTGGCCACTTGTCTAAGGATGATAGGGGGTAGCGATGTTGTGACGGATTCTATGTTTTGATAGATAGTGCTCAAAGTGTTTGTCGATGAAGTGTGTTCCTCGATCACTTATCACTACACTGGGGACTCCAAATCTTGGAAATATGATTTCTTCAAACATCCTCTTTGAATTGATGTTGTCGGCGTGTTTGCAAGGTAGTGTCTCTACCCATTTGGAGACGTAGTCAACTGCCACCAAGATGAACTCACACTTCTTTGATGGAGGAAATGGACCCATGTAGTCTATTCCCCAGACATCAAAGAGCTCAATCTAAAGGTTGTTGGTGAGTGGCATGGCATCTCTTGTGTTTATGTTTCCGTGCCTTTGACATGGCCCACATCTTCTGATATATTGCTTCGTGTCTTCATACATTGTAGGCTAGTAGAATCCACACTGCCGGATCTTTGAATGTGTACGGAATGCTCCATAGTGACCTCCATATCGTGATGAATGACATCTGTCGATGATCTTCCATCCTTCCTCAGTGGTCACACATCTCATGAGTAAGCCATCAGAGCATACTTGGAAGAGGTATGGCTCATCCCTTAGATGTGAATGACTTTCTTGAATAAGCTTCTTCTTGTTCGATCCTGGTGGTACATACCCTGAAACCATAAAATTAACATTGTATGCATACCAGGGGTCAGACCTGTTAATCCCATAGAGCATGTCGTCCCGGAGTGAATCATTAATGGGGGGTTTCCTGTGGATTCTTAAAATGCATTCTAGACAAGTGATCAGCAATAGAATTTTCTACTCCCTTCTTATCTTTTATTTCTAGGTCAAATTCTTGAAGTAATAAGATCCATCTAATCATGCGAGGTTTAGCATCTTTCTAAGTGAGCAGATATTTTAGTGCAGCATGATCAGTGTAAACAATTATTTTAGCACCAACTAAGTAAGATCTAAATTTATCAATGGCAAAGACAACAACTAGAAGCTCTTTTTCAGTGGTTGTATAATTAAGTTGAGCTCCTGTCAAAGTTTTACTAGCATAAGCAATTGCATGATGCTTCTTGTTTTTAGTTTGTCCCAAAACTACCCCCACAGCATAATCACTAGCATCACACATAATTTCAAAAGGCAACGACCAATCAGGGGGTTGAATGATTGGTGCAGAGATGAGTGCATTCTTTAATAAATTGAAAAATGTTAGGCATGAATCATCAAATTCGAAAGGAGCATCCTTGGCTAGCAAAAGAGTAAGTGGTCTAGCAATAAATGAAAAATCTTTTATGAATCTGCGATAAAAACCAGCATGGCCAAGAAAGCTTCGAATTCCTTTTATATTCACAGGTGGAGGTAGTTGTTCAATTACTTCAATTTTAGCTTTGTCTACCTCAATACCTCTTTCGGACACTAGGTGTCCCAGCACTATTCCCTTCCCGAACCATAAAATGACATTTTTCTCAATTAAGGACTAAGTGCTTTTCTTCACATCTTTGCAAAACCTTGTCTAAGTTTTCAAGACAACTATCAAAAGTTTTTCCATATACAGAGAAATCATCCATGAAAACTTCCATAATCTCTTCAATCATATCAGAAAATATAGACATCATGCATCTTTGGAAAGAAGCTAGTGCATTACATAACCCAAAAGATATTCTACGGTAAGCATAAGTTCCGTATGGGCATGTAAAAGTGGTTTTGCTTTGATCATCGGGATGGATCGGGATCTGGTGATACCCTGAATATCCATCTGAGAAAAAGAAGAACGAATGGTTCGCTAATCGCTCTAGCATCTCATCTATGAAAGGTAATGGAAAATGATCCTTTTTCGTGGCTGTGTTCAGTTTCCTATAGTCTATGCACATCCGCCACCCTGTGACGGTGCGTTGCGGAATTAGCTCGTTCTTTTCATTCGTGACGATAGTCATGCCTCCCTTATTAGGCACAACTTGAACTGGGCTCACCCACTCACTATGCGGCACAGGATATATAATCCCTGCATGCAGCAACTTTATAGCTTCCTTTTTAACTACCTCTCTCATCATGTTGTTAAGTCTACGTTGGGGCTCTCGAGAAGGTGAAACAGAAGGATCTGTCCGAATACGATGGGTACAAATCATAGGACTGATTCCTGTAAGATCTTGGAGTGAGTAGGCGAAAACTGAGTGATGTTTCTCAAGAATGGTCATCAATCGCAGAGTTTGCTCTTGAGTGAGTTTATCACTAATGATCACAGGAAACTCTAGATTATTATTTAGGAAAGCATAGGTAAGACCGGGTGGTAAAGTTTTAAGCTCTATGGGAGGTCTAGGTGTTTCTGCAAACTCGTCTAAGGGTTCACATTCAAAAGGTTCGGCCTCTTCTTCTATGAAGAAAGGAGCTTCTTCTTCTAAGTCTGGTTCATCTAAAAGCTCTAGAGATATAGCCTTTACCTCCTCCATAGGATCGGACAAAAGATATGACTTGGTCTTATTATTTAAGGAGTGAGAAATCGTTATTGGAATTTTAAAATCTTTCTCAAAAGAAATGTGTAGCTTTCCAGTTTGACCTTCATAAATGAGTCTGCTAAAAGGTTGTCCTATCAACAGGTCGAAGTCCCATGTATCAAAGATATAAAAGTTCAAATGAACCATGGAGCCTTCTACCATAAAGGGTAGGACATTAATAATTCCAAGACTGGGGA
Source organism: Sorghum bicolor (assembly GCF_000003195.3). Classification (NCBI taxonomy): domain Eukaryota; kingdom Viridiplantae; phylum Streptophyta; class Magnoliopsida; order Poales; family Poaceae; genus Sorghum; species Sorghum bicolor. The sequence goes on from NC_012879.2 coordinate 26,509,434, forward strand.
CTAATTGTCCCGAAGATTCCTTTATGACCTTTGTTGTGGGGGTTAAGACTAGTTTTCCAAATAATTTAAGTGCAAAAGCTTCAGAAATGATATTGATCCCCACAACAGGATTATAGAGAGCATCAAATTGATCCGAATCATAAGCACAGCGTATAGTTATAGGAGGTGTGTCCAAACGGATCACATCAGAGGAAAGCTCTGACTCCTCCAACCATTCGCTACTCATGACTAAGATAAGCTCTCTCAATTGATGTTCACTTGGCAAACAAATGCTAAAATGGCCGTTTTGGGGTCTATCTATAGAATGGTAGTTTGAAATGTTTCCAAAATCGGCAAAAAGATCAGATTCTATATCTAGCATGAAATCGGGTGGTGGAATTTCTTCCTTTTGTGGCTCAGAACTTGGCATAGCTAAAGTAGATGGAGAATTTGGCAAAGTGTCTACTTCGGCTTCATGGGTTTCATCATGAAGGGTATTATCCATCTCGGCTTCTAGGATTCTATTTAGGATCGCTCTAGCGTCATCTGTAGGGATGCGAAAGAAAGAACCTCTAGACATTGTATGTAGCATTTGTTTATGATCTTTCTGAAGACCTCGAAAAAAGTGAAATAAAAGAACAGGGTCTTCAAGATTAAGTTTTGGACCATATTCTATAAGATCAGAAAAACGTTTCTAGGATTTTCCCAAAGTTTCATTATCTTTTTCTTTAAAAGATAGGACTTCGAGTCTAAGGTCGCCGATATGGTCGAGGGAATAAAAATCTGGACAAAAGTTGGCTCGTAAAACTCCCCATTCACTTCATTATTGTCTTACCTTCTGACTATACCATCGTCTAGCTTCTCCCCTTAGAGAAAAAGGAAAAAGCTTCCAACGTAAAGTTTTATCAGAAATGCCTTCAATACGAAGACAATCACATGTTTGCTCAAAATCTCTAATATGAAGGGTTTTCGTATTCCTTTCCCGAAAAAAGATAGGTTTTGAATCATGGTAATCAACCTGGAACTTAACCTATACTAGGATATTTGGATAGGCTGTGATGACTCCCATGGTAAAAGGTCAGTTATTGAAGGTGTTACAGATTCATGGATCGATTTAGAATTTTGGTTTTCCATAAGGTAAAAATAAAGGAAAATAAAAAAAATAATATAAGTAAAAGGATAAAAGTATAGATACAAGCTAGTAGTAAGACTCAAGGTTATCTCAACAAACCATCTTTCTCCCGGCAACGGCACTAGAAATGCTTGTTGATATTTGGTAACGCAATCAGGAAATGATCCGCAAGTGCATGGATATCTGTGAGCACTTCACCCGACATGTTATCCAGAGTATCATATTTATATTTTTACCACTAGGAGAAAGTGTGCATCTGACTAACCAAATCTATTACTACTAACCTTTAGGCTACAACGACTATGATTCGATGTGATTGATGTATAGAGAAGACTTCAACTGCACCCTTGTTCTAACCTTGGTAAGGATGATCTACTGTTCTGTTGGGGAGGCCAATAGAATCTAGACACCACAGAGGATGTTCGACCTGCACCTATAAACCCTATCGATCCTGCTAACGGGATTATAGGCTACAAAGGTTGATCGGAAATGTCACGTTCCTCACTACTAACACGGTCCGACTAGACATGGGATATCTATGAGTATCCTAGCCAAACACCACGTTTACGCTAGAGATGATTACTCTGAACTCTACGCGAAGAGATCAAAGTAAACTCATAAACCAAAGAACAATAAAACAAAGAACTTACTAGAATTTAGAAGTCGAAATACTGAAGAATCCTAGGACCAAGCCTCGAGTTAAGAGACTTGATCCCACAGGTACAACCTCGGAGTAGACACCGACAGGCCGGGCTTCCTCCAATCTACACCTCCACTCTATCTCTCTCAATCTAGTAGAACTAATTCTACTCTCACATTGGATGCTAAGCCCTATGAGGTAGGAACCCTAAAGGAACCTCTCTCTCTCTCTGAATCCTCTCTGGAAAATATGCTAATGAATAATGGGACTGCCTTCTCCAGGGGCCAGGGGCCCTGCTTATATAGCCCTCTCAAATGAATCTGTGTCGTCGGATCAAACCGACCTTGATTGAACGGTTTTCCTTGATCATTAGAGGCGGTGGAGCATAATCCGCGTGACGCATGCTGATTAGCCAGTAGAGGAGGGCGGGCGCCCAAGGGGGTTGGGCGGGCGCCCTCCCTGTGGGCCCGCTCGGCCTCCCGCTTATTCGTGTGGCTTCTGGACCCTTCTAGGCCGAGGAAAATTGGCGCACAAGTTAATATCTCTATGTAGGCCCGACATGTGGGCCTTTCTTCCATATTTCCTGATAACCCCCTGCAGAAATAGATAAATAGCAAAACTCATGGAATTCTGTCAGATCAAACCCTAATTCTAGTTGTTGCTTGCATATTGGTCCTTTTCCTTATTTATTTGATGATTAAAATTGATACTTAAGAACCGTCGACAATAGTTCTGTCCGCTTGCAGTTATATTACTTCTTCATTCTTGAACTATCGATTGGCGTACCTAAGTACCGTTACTTAAGATTGTAATCCTTGTGCACTTTCAAGCATAATGCCACAGCTTTGCATATCGCAAGTAAGGATGGTTAGGAAGGCCAATCCGACATTCCTAATTATTGTTACCAGACTGCACTGCTAAGGCCGGCGCCCTCGAGTTGCCTTGGGTTATCTCTCTGATGTAGCGATAGTACGGTATGCCAACACCCGACATTTCTGGTGCCATTACTAAGGATGGATCTATGGTCTATTTTTAGTAGTGACGCTAAGAAATGCCAAAATTTATCTTCTCGAGAGCCCTAACGTAGACTTAACAACGCAATGAGGGAAGTAGTTAAAAAGGAAGTTATAAAGCTGCTGCATGCAGGGATTATATATCATGTGCCGCATAGTGAGTGGGTAAGCCCAGTTCAAGTTGTGCCTAAGAAGGGTGGCATGACTAATGTTACAAATGAAAAGAACGAGCTAATTCCACAACACACCGTCACAGGATGGCGGATGTGCGTAGACTATAGAAAACTGAACAAAGCAACGAAAAAGGATCACTTTCCTTTACCTTTTATAGATGAGATGTTAGAGCGGTAAGCGAATCCCTCGTTCTTCTGTTTCTTAGATGGATATTAATGGTACCACCAAATCCTGATCCATCCGGACGATCAAAGCAAAACCACTTTTACATTCCCTTATGGAACTTATGCTTATCGTAGAATGACTTTTGGGTTATGTAATGCACCAGCTTCTTTTCAAAGATGCATGATGTCTATATTTTCTGATATGATTGAAGAGATTATGGAAAATTTCATGGATGATTTCTCTGTATATGGAAAAACTTTTGATAGTTGTCTTGAAAACTTACACAAGGTTTTGCAAAGATGTGAAGAAAAGCACTTAGTCCTTAATTGGAAAAAATGTCATTTTATGGTTAGGGAAGGAATAGTGGTGGGACACCTAGTGTCTAAAAGAGGTATTGCGGTAGACAAAGCTAAAATTGAAGTAATCCAACAACTACCTCCACCTGTGAATGTAAAAGGAATTCAAAGGTGTGACAGAACCGGCCAATTTATACAAGTTTAAGTATGACTGTCCCCGTTTAACACGTTGACACGCGCATACTCTGACTTATATAAACCCGGTAGTCTGCCGAGTGTCACGAAGGACCTCGGTAAATCAACCTTACACCAAGATCGCATGATTAAGCAAATACACATCACATACACGGAGATTTTACAAAAGAGTTCACAAATAATAATACAAGTTTGGATTTTTCCAAATCGATTAGAAAACAACATAGCTTTCAAATGATTAGAATAACATAAGTTATAAATACATTGCCAGCATAAGTGACATCCTCTGACAAAAGCATGTAGATGAGAACACTATATAGAATCACCGAGCCCACCGGCGGTTAGCCACCATCTTTAGCAGACTGAAGACTTCACCTGCAACATGGTGGGATAAACCCTGAGTACTCGAATGTACTCAGCTAGACTTACCCGACAGGAGAGAAAATAAAAGACTCTCAAGGATATGCAAAGCTTTTTCGTGGAGTTGGTTGGATAGCATAACTTTGCCAAAAAGAGCATTACTATCATGAGTCCTTACTTTCAACCTTTTAGTCAATATTTTAGCATCAAGTTCAGATCACCTTTAGCACAACTCCGGCCAATTCGCGGGTCCGTCCAGCGCCGCACCCCCAGGGACCGCCAATCTGCCAGGGCAGGACTCTAACCTGACACCTTGGGCTTACGCCATTGACTCCCCGCACATCCTTGCTACCAACCGGTGTGCGCACTCATACAGAACGGGGTATCCGGCCTGAGTTGCACTTGTAGGCTTCACGGTCGGAATGACTTATCTGGCCAAATAAGTGTTAGGCATGCGTTCAACATGACACGAGGACGTACAGCGATTCGGTCCTTAACCGACACAGACGGGGATAGATTCACACCCAACACCTCCATGCCTTGTTGCTGCACTATCGTCATCCCGCCCGGTCTCAAATTCATTATTAGCACAAGGTTATTTCCACGATTGCAAATATAGCCAACCATGATCAGGTATCCACCTATCTCTCGCAGGTGACAGGAAATCACTTGGCTTCTACCGAGCTAAGCATAGCTAAGCATAGAACGTCTTCCTTATACAAGTAAGGGTTCAGGTAGTTTCATATAGTGGACAAGGTAGGAATATATGCACCAACGGTTTCATTCAACTCCTATCACCTAATGCATCATATAAAGTTATACTCTTGTGCTTTTATAAAAAGAGAGGGTAGGAGACTTAGAATGCTCCGGGGCTTGCCTGGAATCCGACACAAGTCAATTAAGTTAGCTTGTGCCATCTTGACGACATCTAAGCTGACAACACTTGTGTAGTCCTTCCATCATCCCGATAGGTCCACCATCATGTCCTTCACGTGGTTCATCTAGCGTATCTAGATGACATGCAAGATGCAAGTGCATGAACACATGTTTCATAGGATCACATAACACTAATTAACACCACCAAGACATGAGTCACTTAAAACCACACACAATGTAAGTTAATCAAGCTTGCATACATTTTTAGCAAATTCTGGACATACATGCAACAGTTGAGTAAATAAATCATAACCAGAGTTATACAGATCCAAAATCCATGCAACAAGACATTATGAAAAGCTTATAAACTTGTATACAATTCATATTTAATCATCTTAGCATGATTAGTAAGTTACCTAAGTCAAACATGCATATTTATAGAATCTGGTCCAGGAATTCCAGATAACAAGCATTTTGACAAATAAACTTTATACCCTTATAACTCACAAACCATTTATCCAAATGATAAGAAACTCTAACACAAGCTAGACAAAAGAGTTATCTACAACTTTTGTATATACAAGTTTCACAGCAAACATAATTTATACTATGAAATTCATTGCACAATCAGGACTGCTCATGTTGCCCCAAACAGTAGGGTACAATTATAGGCAGAAATCTGATAGACACTTTAAACAAGCATAACTGGAGTTGTAGACCTCCAACAACATGATTATTAACTTCACAGAAAGCTTATAAAGTTACCTACAACTTTATTATTATCATCTAAAGATGATTTCATAGTTAACAAGGTCAATTAACCCCATGAAGACATCTCTGACCAAAGCATAGACAGGACCTGTCATGCCACATTAAACAGTTATAACATCATTTTCACATGTCCACAAATTATGATTATGGACTCTCTATAAATCTTACTAAATTGTGAACAACTTTGTTATAAACATCAAGAGCTCATTCTATCACTAAAAATATCACACATAGCAATATACCAAGCAAACAACTATAAAAGCAATCTATCATTTTTAGGACAGCCCACAACAGCTTTTGTTTAAATCATTACTGGAGTTACATATCTCTAAAAGACATGCAAGAAGATATGCTGGAAAGCTTAAGAAATTATCTACATTTGATATTTAGACATCAAAGCATGATTGTCAACTTAAGCTAGTCGAAATATTAGGATTACTGAATCAGGTCCTAACAGGACAGAGAGCAACCATTTCTGAAACCCAACTTTAAACATCCATAACATACAAACCACATAACCAATTACCACCAAATTTTAACAGCAGCTATATGGATGAATTATCTACAACTTTTCTATAAACAAGATTCCCAGAAAATAAAATAATCATGATGTAATTGTCTAGGCAACAGAAACTATACTAAAAATCATTTTTGGAAAATAGATACATTTCATTAAAGTTCCCAACATGAATCTAGGCAAAGACCAATGTTGCCAACAGTTGACATACATCAAATAAAGACTAAGAAACATAGTGAACATTCCTAAATAAATTCTTCACATGCCATTTGAATAATCATAGCAACCTCTTTTAAAGGACAAATTGCTATGCAAGAAAACATGTGAGAGCAAGATAAAACTAAAGCTCACCATGTTCGGTAAACACATTGCTATGTTAGTATTTCTCAGGCCACAATATCACCATAACATGGCAACGACACCATACTTCATCCTTTTTTGCATATAATAAATACACTCCAGTGAGGGTATGCACATAGCTAACTTTATGCAATTGCAAAACCTGAAAGTTTAGGACAGCAGTAGCACAGTCACTTAGGGAAAACATATAGGGAGCTAAAGGCTATGACAAATTATGTTCTTTAGAATTTTAGAAAGTATAGGAAATTCTCTATAGATTTCTAATTATAGCATAGGCCTGATTCCTAAGTAGACAAGATTGAAGACAAACACAAACAAGCACCGCTGCACAAACTAGGACAGAAAACTGATATAAACTTCAGAAATACATAACTGGAGTTCAAACCAACCAAAACTATTGTTCTTTAACAATTTGGAAAGCTCAAGAAAAACACTACAATTTCCTAGTTATCAGCAAAATCTAATTTCGAACTAACATGGTCGAAAACACACCAAACTTCAGATCTGTACAGCATGCAGTTCAAACCTGACAGCAAACTTTGAAAATTCGTAACTCTCAAACCTGATGGGATAAAATCATGATATTTCACGAGATAGTAGATCTGAAGGTCCTCTACAACTTTGTAGTTGACGAAAACACCTATTTCATCCTCTAAGTTGCCTTGATTGCTTCCCTAAGAAAATCTGCAGAAACTGTCACTCTGAAATCCGAGGAACAACATTACAACAACTTTTCTCCCTCACTACCACTTATTCCCATGGCCAAACTATACCTAAACACTAAACTCACCTTGGTCACCCACAAACCCTAGGAAAGCAGAAAGAGATGGGGAAGACCAATCTTCATGGAAGATGCACCATTGGACACTAGAGCAGGGTTGCTGCTTGCTGCAGTAAAGGGAGGGGAAGATGGGCGCCCTAGCTTGCTACAAGAGGAGGGGGCTTTCTCCAAGGTGAGGATGGGAAGGGAGGGCGCCATGGCTGGGAGAAGGGAGGAGAGGAGGAAGGGCACCATCAGCATCAACAGGGAGAGGAGAAGGAGTAGGGCAGCTCCAAGGGGAAGAAGGGACTGCTGCCTTTGTGCTGGTGGGGAAGAAGTGTGGTGGGGAAGGAGAGGGGCTGCTGCTGGTGGTGTATAGGAGGAGAGAATGGATGGATAAGGTTAATGGTGGAGAAAATAATTACAAAGGATAAGATTTCTATTTCACTCACTATGAAATTTCTTTTCCCAACAAACATAAAACAGGGCAGGAAAACAACTGTAGCCTACTGCAGCCGTGGAATGTAGATTGGGTTGTAAAGTTTTGGTTGACATCACATATTTGAAATCAATTAGCAAAAGTATTGCAAGCAAGGGTATAGCTTAACACCTCATGTGACTGTTGATGTCCATCTTCATGAAACTTTTCTAGGGATCACTATAGGTAGTGATTGATATGGGACACATGAGAGAGGTTCCGTTAATGTCACCCAAGCATGCACTTTGAAAAGGGCCTATATGTAAGAAGGGTGCATTCTCCAAGTTTAACTTGAGGCTCACTTTCATGGCTTGACTTTAACATGATCATCACCACTTATCATGACATGTTTGAGCTCAAAACCTAAGGTCTAACTTGTGGCAAACACCTGGGGTGTTACAACCCTCCCCCCTTAAAAGAATCTCGTCCCGAGATTCAGGAGAAAAGACTTCCAAGGGTAGAGAAGCATGTTATTCACTTCCAACATTGGCGATAGCAGTCAATTACTTATCTCCTAGATTCAGAGAGGCTAATTTGGTCAGCACACTTTCTGATACTTGTTCTTCATAGTGAATTTTTGTCTAAAGAATTTCCTTTATTGACTTCTGTGAAGTATTGTTACTTTAGGAGGAATTCAAGACAACATAGTTCTTCATTCCCAATGTACGATGGATGGTTCGGAGCAGAGTAAACTACTCATTACAATGTTTCCGTATTTGTTCACAAGGCTCAAAAAGCGGTCCGCTAACAGAATGGCTTGAGTACAACCTTTCGTAGGAGATGAGATCACGAAGTAGATAAACATCCTTTGAGGTTATGAGAAACCAACTAACCAACAAACAATGTCTATTTTGGTCATAGGGTCTAATCACTCAGATGCCCATCAATGGAAAGCTACATAAGGTTCCATGTGTGCAGTTCTCTTTCACTGATATCAACACTTTATTTTCCAAGTCTATCGAGTTAGTGTTGATCATTCAATGAATTTAATGGCTCCAAGTGTTAACAGTGGTCTAGGTCATATCAGATACAATCTCTTAGGTACAAAGATACATCGAAAACACCGAAGGCATGTTACCATTAGATAAGCATTGCTAAGGATGGATGATAGCAAGGTCTAGATGATAGCAAAAGTTGCAAGTATTCACCGAACTAAGGAAACAAGCCACGATCAAGCTAGTCAAACTACAATTTTCCATCACTAAGTAGTTGCTTAGTAAGCTCGGTCAGTTTGCACAGTAGTGAAATAGCTTGGTGAAACTTCTTTTGACATTGAGGCTTCCTTCCTAGGGCCAAACAACAGCTCTAAGATAATAAATCTAAGATATGTTGTTTAACACCTTTCCAATTATTTTTGACTTTTAGAACTCCTAGATTGCTCAACTATCGGTTGATGCGATAGGGTAACAACTAGGTGTCCAAGGGTGCAAGAAGTATTTTCTAGGTCATCCTAAGGTTCATCTTGGTTCAGTTCACACCTCACAAACTAGCTTCATTATGCATGAATTGTTAGTGTGTATATAGATCCAAGAGTCTTTTGATGATTAACCAAAATTCAGCACAAGCAAACACCATATGGCTAACCAAACAGAACAAAACCTTTGATAGCACCACACACATAATGATGCTAACCTAGACTAGGGACGTGCTTTTCTCTATCTTGTGACTCAGATATAGCATTTGGTACTATCTACGTGATTGTCCAAGATTGAATTGACTTGATAACATAGGGCCTAGAGAAGGAAATAGTATTTGCATCGTTGATCAATCTTATTGTTTTCTTTGCATGGCACTATTTTATGAGACATAGCCTTTAGGGATATCATGGAGCCATTTTCAAGATAGTGATTAACCTTCTAACTGATAACTAATCAGTTGTCTCTAAACACCAAATAGTTCCAAAGCTTTCTTCTTTGGTGGCAACAATTGTAGTTGATGCATTTGTAGGCAGTCAAGATCAAAGTTAGCCAAAAAGGAGATCACAATAAAGATGGTTGATGATGACTGTGTGACCACCATGATCAAGATTTGGATCAATTTTTGTCTAATTGGTAACTTGTCCAACTTTAAGTGTTGTGTGCCCTTTTGGATTCAATAGGGATGACACAAGTTACTCACTAAACGACTGATATTGTTACCTGGGTAACAAATAGTGTCTCTTGTCTACCACCCCTTGCAGTCTGTTAAGGTTTATGTCGGTAACCTATTATTCAAATGTTATCTTCTTAGCAACTTCAGAAGGTGGTCCTATTACATAAGTCTGATATAGATCCTTTGATTCAAGATAAGGAAAGATAACCAAGGACAAGCTCATGAGAAGATAACACAGTGGTGTAGTTTTATAATAGATCATGACTAGCAACCATGATACCAGTGCGTGCCGAGCAGCACGACCTTGTGTCTACAGCCACAGGATGCTCTCGGTTTCGTCACGGCACCGTCAATCGTTAATCGTGACAATATTATTGACCTTACCACCAACGTGAAATCTCACATGACATAGGTAGGTCTTGCATGTACAAGGATCATGTGCAAGACAAAATTAAGCAAGCAAAGATGACAGGACGATTTGGAGGTAACAACTAGAAGGTCAAAGGATGAGAACACGGCACAAGACAGAAATGGATACGCCTTATGCCCATCAAGGCCATTGCCCAACAATTAATTTATGAGATGCGGTCATGTTGGGTAGGAACATGAGATCAAAATTGATAAGCATCCGAAGATTTGGGGAGGTTGGAGATGAATTAAGAAAACTCCAAAGGTAAAACCATTACGTTGATGAGAGATTAGATTGATAAGGAGCTACATGATTTTTAAGCAAAAGATTCAGAGATCAGGCAGTAAGAGATTGCATTACACAAGCTAAGCTTTGGGAGAGGCAACCGGGAGGTCCAACATGGATTTGGTATGGTCTCCGTTACTAGCAAAGAACAACTATAGTCAAAAACTTTCTGTAGTGAGAGCTTATCCTAGCTAGTTGGCTAGACAAGGATATTTGCATATGGGTGTAGGACAACCATGGTATATGCAAGTATTTAACAGTCTGGACATTGGTTTACGTATCAAGCATAGGCATGGATGTTCTAACATTCAAAAACTAATAGTCAAGTCCATAAGCTCGGCTCCTAAGAAATAGAACCTAATTTGATACAACCAGCACACAATGAACATAACTTGAGTGCCATTCTAAGATAAAGCTATTTAACACTCGTGCTTGTCGAGGACAAAACAAGAAACAACCAAGGCACGATCTAGATAACCAACATCCACACAACATAACAGTTTTAAGCAAGTACTTGAGAAAACTCAAACAATCACGCTTAAACAACCACTACTAGGCACACAGCTTACACTTAACAAGCATTTATCTACAGCAATACACACATTTGTTCTACTTACAAGGATTATGATACCATATGTGCTACAAAGCAAGTGGACATGGCTCAGTCTTTTAGGGAGAAGATGATTTTGAGATAGATAGTAAAAAGGGCTCCAAAAGATTTTGGCATGGTTGTACTATCATGCAAATGGGCATACCACAAGGAAGAGTTTAGCATTCAGGAAAACTCAGCGGGAAAAGGTTATCAAACCTATAGACCTAATTCAAAACTTAACAAGGTTTAAAAAGAATAGCAATCAACTCTGCCTAAACTAGGATAGAGAACTTGACATGAATTTAAAAAAAATAATAACTAAAGTTCTATTGATCGAACAAACGTGATCCTTAATCTTATGGAAAACTTATCAAGTTATCTAAAATTTTCTTGTTATCATCTTAAGGTGCTTCTATAGCTAACAAGCACAAACAATACAAGAAGACATATCTATTTAGATTTTTGACAGATTCTGTCATTCTACTTCACAGGCTCATAACATAAGATTTAGACCATCAAAAGTAGTGATCTAAGACATTTTGGGAACCTTAACATAAGTACTATACTTCTTCTATTAACCCCAAGACATGATTTGTATGCACACTAGTCAAACAAACTAAACATTCGGATCCGTTCAGAACATGATCAGGATCTGAGAACAAACTCCAAAAGTTCATAACTCCTAAACCATCAGGTCTACGGTCATGAAATTTTAGGATAAACTAGATATAGAGGTTGGCTACAACTTTGGTATTCACTATAATTACAGAAAACACCATTATTTTCATGAAAACATTACGAGTATAGAATCTGCTCTAGCAGCCAAAGTTCAACACACATATCAAGCAATGTTTTCCCTTGTTCTATTAACAAGATAGCACACACATGTATAACTCCAGTAGCTACAACATTATTACCTAGATAAACAATAATTTAGTTTAGTGACAAGGAGGGATTAACATAAGAATCACAATTCATTAAGTGAGGTTAAAGCATTTGCAAATATTTTCATGAGCAACATATTCACCACTTGGCTAAACAAGCGGATACCCACAAGTTCAAGCATATAGCCTTAACTATTTCTATTATAGGTAGGCCATATTTTACTTAGTTATTAATCATTAGAGGATTCATCAGAAAACATTCACATACATGTTCACCTACAAGTTTTAGCTTTCAAAGGATTGTAGGTTCTTATAGAAGCAAACATTTCAAGGCTAGACACATCACACACTACTTTGAAGCAAAAATATTCAAGTAGCATGGAATATGGCAACTTTTGTATAGCTTCACACAATGAAAAGAGTAGCATCACATTACTCACAAGTTACTAATTATTGGAACAAAGGTGGGAGAAGCATAGTCATGCATAATGCAACAATCATAATGATGCATGCTTCGTCTTATTCGTCCTCACAAAATTGCCAGCCTGAGGTGGCAATCACGTTCTATGTAGGTGGCATAACACGTACTCTCTCGACATATAGCTAGTCGTCAACTACGTTCAATCTATGCATTTGTGGTTAGTGTACCTGCAGAAGAATTTCATTTCAGCCCAACCCATCAATAGTATAAGTACAGAAATGAAAGTCTAGTCTATAGGTTGAAAGCTAAATACTCCAATATATATTCCCAATATATATTGCAGCATACTACCCATGTGAAGCACGCCCATGTATACACAGAGACATGTATACACTGTCGTACCAACTAACCCACAATTAAGTACCTTCATATATACATGTGTATAACATGTAAATATTCTAGTAACCACATCTAGCTCTCCCCTAGACCGACGGTTGGACGGTCATGCTCTCACAACTCACATTCTTACCTTGAGCGTCGAGGCATATAGATCCATGCATTACCACTCAAGCAAGTGGCATCCATACAATTTCACGCCGTATGGACGACGAAAGGAAAATATTGCTTACCGTGGCGTAGAGGTATATGATCCATTCATTACCACTCAAGTAAGTGGCATCCATACTATTGCACGCCGTATGGACGACGAAATAAAAGTTGCAATAAAGTAACCCCCCATAGTTAGTAGCAGTTTACATAAAGCCACCTAGTAGTCCTTAATTGGGCATAACTAGAGGTTGTCGCTAGCATACTTTTTATAAATTAGTTTTGACAAGTTTTGCCTATAGCTAAAGTTTTAGTCCAAATAGGATTTTTAAAACCAAAACTTTGTTTCTAAAACAGTGTACTTGCTTTGATACCAACTGTGACAGAACCGCCCAATTTATACAAGTTTAAGTATGACTGTCCCCGTTTAACACGTTGACACACGCATACTCTGACTTATATAAACCCGGTAGCCTGCCGAGTGTCACGAAGGACCTCGGTAAATCAACCTTACACCAAGATCGCATGATTAAGCAAATACACATCACATACATGGAGATTTTCAGCGGAAATAATATTGCAAAAGAGTTCACAAATAATAATACAAGTTTGGATTTTTCCAAATCGATTAGAAAACAACATAGCTTTCAAATGATTAGAATAACATAAGTTATAAATACATTGCTAGCATAAGTGACATCCCCCGACAAAAGCATGTAGATGAGAACACTATATAGAATCACCGAGCCCACCGGCGGTTAGCCACCATCTTTAGCAGACTGAAGACTTCACCTGCAACATGGTGGGATAAACCCTGAGTACTCGAATATACTCAGCTAGACTTACCCGACAGGAGAGAAAATAAAAGACTCTCAAGGATATGCAAAGCTTTTTGGTGGAGTTAGATGGATAGCATAACTTTGCCAAAAAGAGCATTACTATCATGAGTCCTTACTTTCAACATTTTAGTCAATATTTTAGCATCAAGTTCGGTTAAGCTACCATAGCTAGATGTTGCACCTATTCTATAGCAATCACTTGATTATTAAGCATCACATTAATAACCATATCCAGTTTATCATGTAGCCATCATCATCATCATAACCATTATGTTTATTTAGTGGATCTACGTTGCCGCTGCTCGAGTCAAGTTCTCACTATCCGGGAGAGACGGCGATTCAAATCGATTCCTATCCAGCTGGAGGGGTATTCCTAGCACTCACCCAAGCATACCTCGCGAGGGCAGCTCGGATCACCTTTAGCACAACTCCGGACCAATTCGCGGGTCTGTCCAGCGCGGCACCCCCAGGGACCGCCAATCTGCCAGGGCAGGACTCTAACCTGACACCTTGGGCTTACGCCAATGACTCCCTGCACATCCTTGCTACCAACCGGGGTGCGCACTCATACAGAACGGGGTATCCGGCCTGAGTTGCACTCGTAGGCTTCACGGTCGGAACGACTTATCCGGCCAACTAAGTGTTAGGCATGCGTTCAACATGACACGAGGACGTACAACGATTCGGTCCTTAACCGACACAGACGGGGATAGATTCACACCCAAGACCTCCATGCCTTGTTGCTGCACTATCGTCATCCCGCCCGGTCTCAAATTCATTATTAGCACAAGGTTATTTCCACGATTGCAAATATAGCCAACCGTGATCAGGTATCCACCTATCTCTCGCAGGTGACAGGAAATCACTTGGCTTCTACCGAGCTAAGCATAGCTAAGCATAGAACGTCTTCCATACAAGTAAGGGTTCAGGTAGTTTCATATAGTGGACAAGGTAGGAATATATGCACCAACGGTTTCATTGAACTCCTATCACCTAATGCATCATATAAAGTTATACTATTGTGCTTTTATAAAAAGAGAGGGTAGGAGACTTAGAATGCTCCGGGGCTTGCCTGGAATCCGACACAAGTCAATTAAGTTAGCTTGCGCCATCTTGACGACATCTAAGCTGACAACACTTGTGTAGTCCTTCCATCATCCCGATAGGTCCACCATCATATCCTTCACGTGGTTCATCTAGCGTACCTAGATGACATGCAAGATGCAAGTGCATGCACACATGTTTCATAGGATCACATAACACTAATTAACACCACCAAGACATGAGTCACTTAAAACCACACACAATGTAAGTTAATCAAGCATTCATGCATGTTTAGCAAATTCTGGACATACACGCAACAGTTGAGTAAATAAATCATAACCAGAGTTATACAGATCCAAAATCCATGCAACAAGACATTATGAAAAGCTTATAAAATTGTATACAATTCATATTTAATCATCTTAGCATGATTAGTAAGTTACCTAAGTCAAACATGCATATTTATAGAATCTGGTCCAGGAATTCCAGATAACAAGCATTTTGACAAATAAATTTTATACCCTTATAACTCACAAACCATTTATCCAAATGATAAGAAACTCTAACACAAGCTAGACAAAAGAGTTATCTACAACTTTTGTATATACAAGTTTCACAGCAAACATAATTTATACTATGAAATTCATTGCACAATCAGGACTGCTCAAGTTGCCCCAAACAGTAGGGTACAATTATAGGCAGAAAACTGATAGACACTTTAAACAAGCATAACTGGAGTTGTAGACCTCCAACAACATGATTATTAACTTCACAGAAAGCTTATAAAGTTACCTACAACTTTATTATTATCATTTAAAGATGATTTCATAGTTAACAAGGTCCATTAACCCCATGAAGACATCTCTGTCCAAAGCATAGACAGGACCTGTCATGCCACATTAAACAGTTATTACATCATTTTCACATGTCGACAAATTATGATTATGGACTCCCTAGAAATCTTACTAAATTGTGAACAACTTTGTTATAAACATCAAGAGCTCATTCTATCACTAAAAATATCACACATAGCAATATACCAAGCAAACAACTATAAAAGCAATCTATCATTTTTAGGACAGCCCACAACAGCTTCTTGTTTAAATCATAACTGGAGTTACATAACTCCAAAAGACATGCAAGAAGATATTCTGGAAAGCTTAATAAATTATCTACATTTGATATTTAGACATCAAAGCATGATTGTCACCTTAAGCTAGTCGAAATATTAGGATTACTGAATCAGGTCCTAACAGGACAGAGAGCAACCATTTCTGAAACCCAACTTTAAACATCCATAACATACAAACCACATAACCAATTACCTCCAAATTTTAACAGCAGCTATATGGATGAATTATCTACAACTTTTCTATAAACAAGATTCCCAGAAAATATCATAATCCTGATGTAATTGTCTAGGCAACAGAAACTATACTAAAAATCATTTTCGGAAAATAGATACATTTCATTAAAGTTCCCAACATGAATCTAGGCAAAGACCAATGTTGCCAACAGTTGACATACATCAAATAAAGACTACGAAACATAGTGAACATTCCTAAATAAATTCTTCACATGCCATTTGAATAATCATAGCAACCTCTATTAAAGGACAAATTGCTATGCAAGAAAACATGTGAGAGCAAGATAAAACTAAAGATCACCATGTTCGGTAAACACATTGCTATGTTAGTATTTCTCAGGCCACAATATCACCATAACATGGCAACGACACCATACTTCATCCTTTTTTGCATATAATAAATACACTCTAGTGAGGGTATGCACATAGCTAACATTATGCAATTGCAAAACCTGAAAGTTTAGGACAGCAGTAGCACAGTCACTTAGGGAAAACATATAGGGAGCTAAAGGCTATGACAAATTATGTTCTTTAGCATTTTAGAAAGTATAGGAAATTCTCTATAGATTTCTAATTATAGCATAGGCCTGATTCCTAAGTAGACAAGATTGAAGACAAACACAAACAAGCACAGCTGCACAAACTAGGACAGAAAACTGATATAAACTTCAGAAATACATAACTGGAGTTCAAACCAACCAAAACTATTGTTCTTTAACAATTTGGAAAGCTCAAGAAAAACACTACAATTTCCTAGTTATCAGCAAAATCTAATTTCGAACTAACATGGTCGAAAACACACCAAACTTCAGATCCGTACAGCATGCAGTTCAAACCTGACAGGAAACTTTGAAAATTCATTACTCTCAAACCTGATGGGATAAAATCATGATATTTTACGGGATAGTAGATCTGAAGGTCCTCTACAACTTTGTAGTCGACGAAAACACCTATTTCATCTTCTAAGTTGCCTTGATTGCTTCCCTAAAAAATCTGCAGAAACTGTCACTCTGAAATCCGAGGAACAACATTACAACAACTTTTCTCCCTCACTAATCCACTTATTCCCATGGCCAAACTCTACCTAAACACTAAACTCATTCAGTGAAGGGCGAAATCCAACTCACCTTGGTCACCCACAAATCCTAGGGAAGCAGGAAGAGATGGGGAAGACCAATCTTCATGGAAGATGCACCATTGGACACTAGAGCAGGGTTGCTGCTTGCTGCAGTAAAGGGAGGGGAAGATGGGCGCCCTAGCTTGCTGCAAGAGGAGGGGGCTTTCTCCAAGGTGAGGATGGGAAGGGAGGGCGCCATGGCTGGGAGAAGGGAGGAGAGGAGGAAGGGCACCATCAGCATCAACAGGGAGAGGAGAAGGAGTAGGGCAGCTCCAAGGGGAAGGAGGGACTGCTGCCTTTGTGCTGGTGGGTGTTGGGTATTCTTAACATCATTACTAAAAGTAGACTAAGTTCTAAATCTAGCAACGGTGCCAAAAATGCCAAACCTATCCCTCACACCACTTAAGCCAAGTTGTCATCCCCAGCATGATATAAGAGACGCGGTATTGAAATATGCAATTGCTCTTCTAAATAAATAATGAATTGGATCTGTAAGCGCACAGATTAATACCGATGTAGCATTTTAACCGGGAAGTATTCCAGGTATTGTTATTTATATTTTTACCACTGGGAAGGGATTAGCAATCATCACTAATGATTACAGAATAGAATATGAGATTGAGCATCTATCATTGCATGTATAATTGAGAACATTATATCCTACTCTTCATACAGGGATAAGTGTCACATAAAAGATATATGAAATAATAATAGTGACAAGGATAACTAATTTGATCTAGCCACATAATAAATATGATAAGCACCTCAATTAGATACTCTAGAAAGTCATTAGCATGGTATTAGAACGAACTACAAGCATATTCCCTAAGTTATTCTCAACTATATAGTCTAGCATATCATAGTTAGTGCAAGCATACTTAGCAATCATTGCGAGACAAGACTACGCCCATGCATAGTGATATTAGCAAGGAATATGAGAAGCATAGCAATCACTCTCCTGTAATAATGTTGCTCTGCCAGCCCAATACACGAGAGGGGGACTATATAAGAATCAATGAAGCTGTCACTATCACGAACCACCCCACGATCTGGCATATTGGGTACAATCGCAGATAAATACGGTATAAGCACCACGCCTACACAATATCTATCATTTACCCATGGATCCGATGGATAAATGCTATACGATCCTAAGCATGTATATAGATCGAATCTAACTAAGCCAAGTACATAACTATGATAAACTAAGAACAATATAATCTTGAATATAAGCAAGTAGAGCAAAGTCATAAGAAATATATTGAAGTAGAACAAAGTCATATTCATAATATTGAAGAACAAAGATAATTAGAAAGCAATTAGAAGCACAATTAGAGAATTACCAAGAATCCTCTTGACAGATCCGGAAACCAATCGAAGATTGAATCCTTCTAGTTCTAATCCTATGTAGCTATGCTAATCTAGATATCTAATTGATGTGGTGGCTCTAATATTGATCAGAGGCTTCTTCTCCCTTGATGGAACAATGAATTAGGGTTGAGAGGCTCTCTCCTCCAGGGGCCAGGGGGTCTGGTTTTATAGTCCCTTCAAGTGAATATGGGCACTTGGATCAAACCGACATAGATTGTATGGTTTAGATTCATCCTTTAGGTCGGTGGAGATCTCCCGCAAAACAGAGTCCTGATTGGACTCAGGAGGTGGGCGGGCGCCCTGACCAACTGGGCGGCCGCCCAGGGTCTGGCCCCGTTTCGCCTCCGCTTCGGTCTCGTGGCTTCTGGAGTCTTCTAGA
This sequence comes from Sorghum bicolor, assembly GCF_000003195.3. NCBI lineage: Eukaryota > Viridiplantae > Streptophyta > Magnoliopsida > Poales > Poaceae > Sorghum > Sorghum bicolor. The sequence continues at coordinate 26,528,494 of NC_012879.2, forward strand.
TGTAAGATAATTGCGCAGCACGTTAATACCTTTACGTAATCCTGACATGTGGGCCTTTCTTCCATATTTCCTGATAACCCCCTGCAGAAATAGACAAACACCAAAACTCGTGGAATTCTGTCAGATAAAATCCTAAGTCTAGATCTTGATTTCATTTGGATCCTTTTCTTTATTTATTTGATAATTAAATTTGATACATAAGGACCATCAACAAACTCCCCCAAGCTTACCTCTTGCTCGTCCCTGAGCAAGGATAGACTCAGCTATGGATCATAAGTTGTTGCAATATTTTTAAAAAATATACGGTATACATGCTTTTAAATAAGATCTCATCTCTGAGTTAGAGTAAACTTTCAAGACTTAAAACTTACTTACTTTACCTCCACCATGGGACTTGTAACTGTCACTTCCGTCTTGAGTGGTTAAAAGATAGAACAGTCTAGCCAAGTGCCATGTCTCTTATTCTTGATCAGCTATAGCTCTGGGGTTTTTGCAGATTTTCAAATAAAACTCAGAGATTCCTTGTATGATTCTCTCAGATCTCTCTTTTGTGGTATTTTTGGATCCTTACCAAGGCATTGATGGTATATGCCTTCTCTCAAGATATGTAGTATTTGTGGTATAAGGCATAGTGACATTGCCTTCTCTCTCACCCTACTCTAATAAGGCTTTAATATCTAGAGCTCATAGGTGGGAGATAAAATATACACACTTACAAGACATTTATTGTATAGTCAAACCATGGATCCAAAGAAACAAATCAATAAGTCAAATCAAGATGTGCATGTGTGGCGAATGAATGGTGTATGGTGATGATGGTGATAACAATGGTGAAAACAATGGTGGTGGAAGTCTAATTCTACTTTGCTGTTTTGAGAGGATACATACCTTCCTTGCTTTTGAAACTTTATGAGGAGAATGAGATGCTCTTCTTTTTCTTTTCTCTTAGGTGGGTATCCTGTACCCCTAATTCTACTGTCGGACACTTGTCCATTTTTACCTCTCGTCTCACTCTTTCTTTTCTTTCGAGGTTCCGAGCACTTGCTCCTTTTTATTTCCTCGTATATTTTTTTTATTTTCTTCTCTTTTTTTAGAGCACTCATCTCTTGAGATAATATAGCAAGTGGTAGTAACAAGATAACTTGAGCATTTATTTCACAAGGGGAAACAAAAATATTTTTGGTTATTCTCTCCCGGAATAGGAGCAGAATATTTTTGGGTGATTCTGGAGATGGAAATGGATGGATATATGTGGATGGTACTTCCGGAGTAGAAGTAGCATATATGAGTGAACGTGCAAGTGAAATCTTGATTTAACCACATGATAAGCTCCCAAGGGTCTACACAGCTTGACCACACTCAATGCTCATAAGCAGTAAATAATAAATATGTGGCTCAAAGTCTAGCAAGCATGTATATATGGCTGTGGTAGGAATTTAAGCTCTCATCATACAGGAACTCATCATGCAACATTTTAAAGATTTTCAAAGATAAAATTCTCCAGAATTCTAGCATCTCTAGGAACAGATAAACAGCAGCTCAACCTTCCCATATCGTATCCGTTAACAACTTAGACTTCAGATCAAGTTTTCATCCCACAAGTTTAGGTCTAGGGCAAGCTTTAAATTATAACAGTTATATCTAAACTTCAGAGAGAACTTAGAATGTGCAAATTAGGCAGAGCAACTATTCATCATATCCATGCTTAAGTTTTTGTTTAGATACAGATTAGCATAGCCACTTTATTTATTTATTAAACACACTAAGCAAAAGACATATATAAGCATAAAATCTTTATTTGGTTTTCCCATAGTTTATGTGTATTTTAATATTCTAAAATAATATAAGTATAAAAATAGATAGAAATACTTATCGAGGTAAATGGGGGTGCTCTCCCCCAAGCTGAATTTTGACGTAATTTCTCTTGATGTAGCTAGCAGGTGGCAGAGGTGTATTCGAAAGTCAGCAGCATTCTGACAGCGATTAGAATGTCCTCCGTCTGCGAGTCTTCTTGATTCTTAAATTCTGTGGAGCTCAAATAGACAACAAAGCTTGTGGAATTGATTAAGTGTTAGCATAAATATCTAGCCTTTATTATGTTGAGACTCCTTAATAATTGTTACTCCCTGTTTTTATATTTTTTTTATTTTATAAAGCAGAAATGAAATATTTATTTTATTTTTATGCCACCACAGTGAATGTACTTATGGGTTTTATGCCACTCGTCTACTCACATGGAGCTTACAGTTTTTTTCACATTTTTATTTTCTTTTTAGGATAGTGCGAACATGATTAACTAAGTAAACTAGTTGAAATAATTAAAAGGGAAAGGGTAACTACCAAGTTTACCTCTTGGCAGGGCGTTCGGTGTTTTTAAGTCCTCCGAACGGGACTCTCCAACTTCTTAATCGTCCTGAGGTTCGTTGGGTGGCGAAGTCGGTACTTCCGGTAGCGCCTCCTCTTCATGTATAGTTATCTTCATTTTCCATACCTGACTCGGTGCTTCAATCTCCTCTGGATAATTCTGTTTAAACTCTATGTCTTCTGACCTTACAACTTATCCTTCATAGTCTGCCCATCCGTCCTTGATGATTTGCCTCCTTTGGTTGCGGTTGCGTCTCTTTCTGACCTGCTTAGATTCTTCAATGATATAGTTAGGGTCAGTAAAATAACGGCGTACCTTCTCTGAGGGGAAGTGCATATGGACTTCTCCGGTTCCAATATAGATAATTGCTTTAACGGTGCTGAGGAACGGTCTTCCAAGGATGATGGGTGGATCGTACTCGTCTTCTCCCATGTCAATAACTTGAAAGTCTGTGTCGACAAAGTGATCGTCTATTTTGACTGGGACATCAGATACTATCCCTTGAACTTCTCGAAATGTCTGATCTACCATCTGGAGCTGAATGTATGTTGGTCTTAGTGGCATGGTCCCGAACAAGAGCCGATAAGTGACTGCGGCCATTATGTTGACGCCCGATCCGGTGTCGCAAATCGTCTTGTAGAAGTTATATCCATTTATGGAGCAGTAGATGCTTGGCATTCCTGGGTCGTCCTTCTTGGTCAAAAACGGTGACTTAAGTTGGTGATCTTGGCCTCCATGGACTACAGTGACCATCTTAGCTGACTCGGTCCACACTTGCTTGTTCCTGTTTCTCCTGTTGGTCCTCTTCCTTGATTCATGTCTGGATTGATCTGGAATTTGTGTAGTCTTGTTCTTGAAGAAAAATGTCTCCTTCTTCCCTTTGACGTAGAAACTGATCTTGGCAGCACTGGCGTAGATGATAGCTCCCGTGGTGTTCAAAAATGGCCTTCCTAGGATGATAGGTGCTCTCTCATCATTTCCGGTCTCTACCACTACGACGTCTGCTGGGGCATACAAGGTACCAACTCGGACACAAAGGTTCCTCACTATTCCTTTTGGAAAAGTTATCGTCTGATCTGCAAACTGCAAACACATGGTTGTTTCTAATAAAGGATATGTAAAGAATTTCTCATAGAGTACCCTGGGTATAATGTTGACGCTAGAGCCAAAGTCACAGAGTGCTTCTGGAACGTCCACCATGCCGATGGAGATCGGGATGACGGGGCGTCCTGGATCGCCTCTCTTGACCGGCAGACGGTCAGTAGAAAATTCAGTGACGGGGTTACTCCAATTACCTGCATCAAACACGTCTACAAGATTTGCAGATTCTAATCCTTTCGGTTGTGATGGTATATCGGGATTAGTAGTAGGAACAGCAGCTGCTATTTGATTTAACTGAGATTCAATCATTTTATTAAAGCTAATTTGATTCTTGATGGCAGTAGAGAAATTATCCATTCTATTATTTATATTTTCTAGCATTTTATCATTTGATGCCAATTTCTTAGATAGGTTATCCATTAGCTTTCCTTGATTAGACACTAACTCTCTCAAAGGTGGAAAATTATTATTATTGTTGTAAGAATTGTTACCTTGATAATTACCTGAGTAGTTAGGCCTCTGTTGATTCCAACCTTGATTTTGTTGAGGACGGTTGTAGTTGTTGTTGTTGTTGTTGATGTAGTTCACATCCTCAAGCATTTCAGGGCAGTGGTTGCCTGAGTGTCCAGTGTCTCCACACTCCTCACAAGTCATGTGAGAGTCGTAGATGTGCATAACTTCTTTCTTGTCTCCAGCTCTATCGTCGAGCTTCTTCATGAGCAGGTCTAGCTTTGCAGACAGCATGTCTACCTCCTTCAGCTGATGCATACCTCCACCTCTCTTGCGTGTCTGGGTCCTCTCTTCATTCCAGCTTTGGTTGGACGCCATCTTCTCCACAAGAGCTGTGGCTTGTGGTATAGTAAGTGATAAGAATGCTCCTCCAGCTGTAGCATCCATGGTCTCTCGGGCACTGTTGCTGAGCCCATGATAGAATGTCTGCATCAGTAGCCAACTCTCCATTCCATGATGGGGACATTCTAGGATGTAGTCTTGAAAGCGCTCCCATGCTTCTGGAATAGATTCATCATTTTGTTGCTGAAAACTTGTAATCTTCCTACGGAGAGCATTGGTCTTGCCCATGGGAAAGAACTTAGCCAGGAAGTTTGTTGAGCAGAGTGCCCACGTAGTATTCTTCTCCTTTGTAGCGTAGAACCACTGCTTCGCTCTTCCTAACAGTGAGAATGGGAAGAGGCGAAGTAGTATAGCGTCTTTGGAAACTCCTCCTATGGTGAATGTGTTGCAAATCTCCAGGAAGTGTTGTAAATGAGCACTAGCGTCTTCGTGTGCCTTCCCACAGAACTGGTTGGATTGCACCATGTTGATAAGTCCAGGCTTGAGCTCAAAGTTGCCATCGATCTCTGCAGCAGGTCCAGTGCGGATGTTGTCCGTAGTGGGAGCTGAGAACTCGCGGATTGATTTGTTCGCCATGGCCTCGAACTCTGAAGACATGTTCCGGTGATCTTCTTGATTGGATGAAGCTTCTTGCTGAAGTGTTGATGATTTCTTTAGCTTGGCTCTCGTCTTCTTGAATAATGCTTCGGGATTGTCAACAAAATTTCCTGGAAGATGTCTTCTATTCATACATTCCCCTGCATAAGATAAAATAGAAAAATATTGGGGTAAAACTGTATGAGAGAATAGATAAGCTCAATCATATTAGTGATGCGAATGATAACTCAAACTCTTTTATTCCATTCCTGATTAGTAATCAACCTTCCCCGGCAACGGCGCCAAAAATGCTTGTTGGGTATTCTTAACATCATTACTAAAAGTAGACTAAGTTCTAAATCTAGCAACGGTACCAAAAATGCCAAACCTATCCCTCACACCACTTAAGCCAAGTTGTTATCCCCAGCATGATATAAGAGACGCGGTATTGAAATATGCAATTGCTCTTCTAAATAAATAATAAATTGGATCTGTAAGCGCACAGATTAATACCGATGTAGCATTTTAACCGGGAAGTATTCCAGGTATCGTTATTTATATTTTTACCACTGGGAAGGGATTAGCAATCATCACTAATGATTACAGAATAGAATATGAGATTGAGCATCTATCATTGCATGTATAATTGAGAACATTATATCTAACACTTCATACAGGACAAGTGTCACATAAAAGATATATGAAATAATAATAGTGACAAGGATAACTAATTTGATCTAGCCACATAATAAATATGATAAGCACCTCAATTAGATACTCTAGAAAGTCATTAGCATGGTATTAGAACGAGCTACAAGAATATTTCCTAAGTTATTCTCAACTATATAGTCTAGCATATCATAGTTAGTGCAAGCATACTTAGCAATCATTGCGAGACAAGACTACGCCCATGCATAGTGATATTAGCAAGGAATATGAGAAACATAGCAATCACTCCCCTGTAATAATGTTGCTCTGCCAGCCCAATACACGAGAGGGGGACTATATAAGAATCAATGAGGCTGTCACTATCACGAACCACCCCACGATCTGGCATATTGGGTACAATCGCAGATAAATACGGTATAAGCACCACGCCTACACAATATCTATCATTTACCCATGGATCCGATGGATAAATGCTATACGATCCTAAGCATGTATATAGATCGAATCTAACTAAGCCAAGTACATAACTATGATAAACTAAGAACAATATAATCTTGAATATAAGCAAGTAGAGCAAAGTCATAAGCAATATATTGAAGTAGAACAAAGTCATATTCATAATATTGAAGAACAAAGATAATTAGAAAGCAATTAGAAGCACAATTAGAGAATTACCAAGAATCCTCTTGACAGATCCGGAAACCAATCGAAGATTGACTCCTTCTAGTTCTAATCCTATGTAGCTATGCTAATCTAGATATCTAATTGATGTGGTGGCTCTAATCTTGATCAGAGGCTTCTTCTCCCTTGATGGAACAATGAATTAGGGTTGAGAGGCTCTCTCCTCCAGGGGCCAGGGGGTCTGGTTTTATAGTCCATTCAAGTGAATATGGGCCCTTGGATCAAACCGACATAGATTGTATGGTTTAGATTCATCCTTTAGGTCGGTGGAGATCTCCCGCAAAACAGAGTCTTGATTGGACTCAGGAGGTGGGCGGGCGCCCTGACCAACTGGGCGGCCGCCCAGGGTCTGGCCCCGTTTCGCCTCTGCTTCGGTCTCGTGGCTTCTGGAGTCTTCTAGATGTAAGATAATTGCGCAGCACGTTAATACCTTTACGTAATCCTAACATGTGGGCCTTTCTTCCATATTTCCTGATAACCCCCTACAGAAATAGACAAACACCAAAACTCGTGGAATTCTGTCAGATAAAATCCTAAGTCCAGATCTTGATTTCAATTGGATCCTTTTCTTTATTTATTTGATAATTAAATTTGATACTTAAGGACCGTCAACAGTGGGGAAGAAGTGTGGTGGGGAAGGAGAGGGGCTGCTGCTGGTGGTGTATAGGACGAGATAATGGATGGATAAGGTTAATGGTGAAGAAAATAATTACAAAGGATAAGATTTCTATTTCACTCACTATGAAATTTCTTTTCCCAACAAACATAAAACAGGGCAGGAAAACAACTGTAGCCTACTGCAGCCGTGGAATGTAGATTGGGTTGTAAAGTTTTGGTTGACATCACATATTTGAAATCAATTAGCAAAAGTATTGCAAGCAATGGTATAGCTTAACTCCTCATGTGACTGTTGATGTCCATCTTCATGAAACTTTTCTAGGGATCACTATAGGTAGTGATTGATGTGGGACACATGAGAGAGGTTCCGTTAATGTCACCCAAGCATGCACTTTGAAAAGGGCCTATATGTAAAAAGGGTGCATTCTCCAAGTTTAACTTGAGGCTCACTTTCATGGCTTGACTTTAACATGATCATCACCACTTATCATGACATGTTTGAGCTCAAAACCTAAGGTCTAACTCGTGGCAAACACCTGGGGTGTTACAGAAGGTTTCTTGGCCATGCTGGTTTTTATCGCAGATTCATAAAAGATTTTTCATTCATTGCTAGACCACTTACTCTTTTGCTAGCCAAGGATGCTCCTTTCAAATTTGATGATGTTGTTGATATTTGGGAACGCAATAAGGAATTGATCCGCAAGCGCACGGATATCGGTGAGGACTTCACCCGGGAGGTTATCCAGAGTATCGTATTTATATTTTTACCACTAGGAGAAAGAGTGCATCTGACTAACCCAGTCTATTACTACTAACCTTTAGGCTACAAAGAATGTTTCTCGATGTGAGTGATATATAGAGAAGACTACAACCGTAATCTCTTTCTAACCTTGGTAAGGATGATTTACTATTCTATTGGGGAAGCTTACGGAATCTAGACACCGCAGAGGATGTTCAACCCGCACCTATAAACCCTATCCTTCCTGCTAACGAGATATGGTCTGCAAAGGTAACTCAGAAATGTCACGTTCGTTGCTACTACCACGGTCCAGCTAGTCAGGGGATATCTATGAGTATCCTAGCCCAAACATCACGTCTATGCTAGAGATGATTACTCTAAACTCTACGCGAAGAGATTAAAGTAAACTCATAAACCAAGGAACAATAAAACAAGAACTTACTAGAATTTAGAAGTCGAAATACTAAAGAATCCTAGGAGCAAGCTTCGGGTTAGGAGAACTGATTGATCCCGCAGGTACAACCTCAGAGTAGACACCGATAGGCCGGGCTTCCTCTGATCTACACCTCCACTCTATGTCTCTCAATCTAGTAGAAACTAGAAGATCTAATTCTACTCACATTGGATGCTGTTGACGGTCCTTAAGCACCAAATATAATCAGCAAATAAATAAAGAAAAGGATCCAAATGCAACCAACACCCAGACTTAGGGTTTTATCTGACACAATTCCACGAGTTTTGGTGTTTGTCTATTTCTGCAGGGGGTTATCAGGAAATACGGAAGAAAGGCGCACACGTCGGGTTTACATAGAGATATTAACGTGCCGTGCAATTTTCTACCATCTAGAAGACTCCAGAAGCCACGGGAACGAACGGGAGGCCGAGCGGGCTCGGGGGCAGGGCGCCCGCCCAGCTACAGAGTTGGATCAGGACTCTCTTTCGGGATGATGTTCCACCGACCTAAAGGATCAAGGATAACCGTTCAATCAATGTCGGTTTGATCCAACGGCCCAGGTTCACTTGAGGGGACTATAAAACCAGACCCCCTGGCCCCTGGAGGAGGCACCCCTTGATCATTATTCATTCATAGACAGAGCAAAAGCTAGGGTTTAGAGATGAGAGCTCTCCTCTCTTCTCTAAACTAGAGTAGATCTAGATAGTAGCGAGATGGAGAGCGAAGGAGGATTAGAGGAGAGGCCGGCCTGTCGGTTCTTCCTCCGGTTGTACTTCATCATGATCAAGCTCTAATCAAGCTGGCTCATGGGATGACTCTGGTAATCTACTTCTAATTCATTATGCAATTACTAATCATGTAACTTCTGGTTCACAATTCTTTTGAGTACTTCTAATCTATAGGACCCTATAGGTTAGAGTTGTAGTATAGGTGTAAGCGTGGTGCTTCGACCTAGATTACTTGTGGATATCCCCTGTCTAGCTGAATCGTGTGGTAGGCCGCGTAGGTGACAGTTACGTTCGTCCTCTGTAGTCCACCTCTCGTTAGCAGGACGGGTAGGGTTTATCGGCCTAAGGATAAGCATCCTTTGTGGTGTACTCTTATCACGTGGTTCATCCTAGACATGGACATACCCCTTTGAAGTAGAGAAACTATAGTTATCCTCTCTATTCTGCTACCATCGCCCATATACTAGAATTGCTCTACTCTCTATTCCCATATTACCACCCATTGTTATCTTACCTTTAACATTGTTCTTATTCAATTCTACCATCTTTTCTATTTACACTTATCTATCTATCTTGGTTAAGTTAGAGCGTAGTTGGTTCTCCCGTTTCCCTATGGATACGATAAAACCTTTAACCGGGTAAAAGCTTCAACGGTATCCGTACGCTTGCGGATTATCTGTGTGCGTATAAATACCATAGTACACTCTAGTGCCATGCTGGGGATGACAACCTAGTATTCAAGTGGTGTTAGCAAGTGTCAACAAGCATTTTTGGCGCCGTTGCCGGGGAGGGGGTTGTTGAGTTGACTACGAACTAGCTTAATCATTTTCTAAAAAATAAAAAAATTATATATATATATATATATTTCCTTTTATCTTTTACTTATCTCTGCTATTCTTTCCTCTTATCTAATCCTTGATCTCTGGTCTATCATGAATTCAAACATGTCTATCTATGAATTTCATAGACCTACGGGCACACATCTCGAACCACCAAAATCTTCAAAGCCTATCATAGCATCTAGTTTTGAGATAGACCCCGAATACATAGAATTTGTTCAAAAACAACCTTTCCAGGAGAAGGTGAGGAAAACCCATACACACACCTAAGAAAGTTTTATCGAGTCTGTGACCTCCTTCGCATAGAAGGCATGTCCGATGAGACCCTTAAATGGAAGCTCTTTCTGTTCTATTTAACGGGAAAAGCTAGACATTGGTACAAACTCAAAGTAGGGAGTATTCATGGAGATTGGAAGGAGTTATATAGTAGTTTTCTTTCTAAATATTTTCCAATCTCCAAAGTGGTGGAACTTCGGCGTGAGATTCTTTCTTTTAGACAACTGGAAGAAGAATCTCTTGGCAAATCATGGGACCGCTTTATTAATCTTACTCTCACTGGCCCAAAGCTTTCTATTCCAGAAGAAGTTCTTCTAATTAATTTTTTTGAGGGCCTTAGTAGGAAAAATAAGCAAACCCTTTATGCGGCCTCTGGAGGATCTTTCCACCACCTATCCGCTAGTGAAGCTTGGAATTTGATTGATTTAATGAGCGAAAAGTCTCCTAGCTTTTATATCCCTGAGAAAGAGAAGGAACCAGTTCCTAGACAAGAAGAAGAAGTTTCGATAGCCAGATCACAACCACTTCAATTCCAAACTTTAGCTATCGATCCTAAACCATCAATATCCCAAAATTCTGCAAGGGAGGAAGAAATTCCGACCTTAAATCTTTCAGATGCTGATGGTTTAGACTTCTGGCTCCATAAGAGACCTTCAAGCAGGGATAATTCAAATCCTTGCAATAATGTTTCTCTTAGAGAATGTCCTGGTTGCTATTATGAAGAAGTCGAGGATGACATATCAAGTGAAGGAGAGCTAAACCATATAGAAAATTCTATCTGCTCCCCTTCCATGTTCACAAATTCTAAATCCATCCTTGACCTTAGAGACCCCTCTTATCCCTCTCCTTTTAAGTCTCATGATGATCCTAGCAATCCATCAAGACAACCAAACCATAGGAGTCATGAAGACCATAAGGATGGCATAGAAGGAGAGCTAAGCCATAGGGAAGATTCTATCAGCTCCCCTGTCTTGATCACAAGTTCTAAATGGCTAGAATGTGTAGAATGGATGGATAAGGAAGAAGCCTTAATGGATTCTGACTTTGGCTCAATTTCAAATGGTGAGTTCTTGACTCCCTTTGAAGATGAAATTCATCCAACTACAGAAGAGGACATAGGTGAGACCAATCCAGGAGAAACTCCAAATATTCAGATTGGAGACGAAGATAACATTAATGAGCATGGAATTTATTTCATAGCCACTTCATTTACTCCATGCTCATATGCAACATCTTTCCAATCTATTGGTCTCTCCAACATCACCACATTTGAGATCTCCAACCCCATCTTCCTTTCTATTTATAAAAACTTTAAAAGGGCAATTGTCGATGCATATGTCTATAATAAATATTGCAGATCTCGTTGAGTTGATCTTGATATAGGTTAGCGTTGGAAGGGAAACCACTTCGCCGACATAAATTGATGGTTTCCCAAGGACAAGCTTAGTGTCCTAAATAAGCACTGATCAGATTGTAACATGAGCTTTTAACATTACCTTGTGTATTGAGCATATAAGGATAATTGTAAAAATATTCCTTCGGGTATTCTTGTCACTAACCTTTCCAGGATTGGAGCAAGAAGATTGGATGAATGACAAGCACAAGGTATGTCCAACCAATCATCATACAACATTGAATTAAATCCAAACTTGAATTTTGCAAAATTCAAGCTTGGGGGAGTACTTTACATAAAAACATCCTTTGCCATGTTGCTATGTTGGTTGTCCCTACCTTTGACACATGCTCAATTTGTTAAGTACTAATCACACTACTTCATCTCCACTTGAGTAGATCTCTATAAATGCTGTCATGCTACCTTTGTCTATTTACTAGCAAGTGTTGGTTTGGAAGTACTCGCCATACTTCCATTGGCATTTAAATTAATCATGGTGCTTAGGATAAATAGCCTTCCTTAATCTGATTAGACATGGAGTCTAGTTTGGTTATTGAACTAAAAACTGCTTGAGTAGATATTGGTATATTTTGTCGAACTAACCCCTGCAGGAAAACTTTCAATATAGATTTGGGAAGTCCTGAGATAAGCTCACATCAGAGATGAAGAGAGTGACACATGAAGTTTAACAATTTGCACAAGAAGTACATAGCTCATTCATCATACAGAGATGATCCATGGAAGGAGACAAAGTACATAAACAAGATACACAACCACTACGAAAGGAAAGCTTCCACAAGGTGATACTATACCATCAGTCTTCAATTAAGGTAACATCTTAAGATATCTGACTATCACTTTTATAAGCTTCTCCTTGGTTCTGGTGTTCACATAAATAAAGAGACAAACATGTATGATTTATAACTCCAAATTAACCAACCCAACTGATTCAGCATGTTTAGTCCTTTAATCTTTGTTCCTAGTACTACCTCCATGATCCCACCCTAATCATATGAGCTAAAATGTTACACATTCAATCTTTGAGAGATATAAAGAAAAATACATATACATAGATAGATTATCTTTCCATAAGGTTGAGCGATCTGATCCGGCAAATGTTTTAAATGCTACACTCATGAACTTATTCATTCATCAACTTTGTCTTGCTCACCATGCTTAAGGTTAGAGAAGAACAAATACACTTTTGGTTCTGTTGGTGTTTTCCACCAACAGGGCCCATGCACTTGATCTCTGCCTTGTCTCTATGAGCAGGTACACTACGAGCACAAACACACTGAGCAAGATACTGCCAACACCGCACTTCGAACTACTGGGAAAACGAAGAACATGAGTGACACCGTATTAAGAGGTGCAGACGTCAAGGTCCACACCAGAATCAAATGACGCTGGTGGCGTAAAAATAAAATAAATATATTCCTGTCCTATAAAAATGAAAATATAAATATAAGATTGTGATCCCACTAAAGAGAATAACATTTATTAGAGGAAGCTCAACATGCTAACGGCTAAGAGATTTTATGCTAATACTTAACCAGTTCCACAAAGCTTTGTTGTCTATTTGAGCTCCACAGAATTCAAGGATCAAAAAAGACTAGCAGAATGGAGGACATTCTAATCGCTGTTAGGGTGTTGCCGACATTCAAATACACCTCCGCCACCTGCTAGCTACATCAAAAGAAATTACGTCAAAATCCAGCTTGGGAGAGAGCACCCCCATTTATCCAGCTAAGTGTTTCTACTCGCGTTTATACTTTACTCAAATAATAAAAAGATGCATAATCATAAAAACCCAATTAAAGAATTTGTGCTTATATATATATATCTATGCTTAGTTTGCTAAATAAATAAATAAATAAAGTTTGCTATGAACCCTCATGATAAGCTCTCACATGGAAATGATGAATAGTTGCTCTGCCATGACTAGTTCTCAAAATTGAAATCTCTCTCAAGTTTGGGCATGACTGTTATGAATTAAGATTTCTGTAAACCTGAACTTGTGGGAAGAGTACTTGATCTAAAGTCTAAGTCGTTAACGGATATGATATGGGAAGGTTGAGCTGTTGTTTTTCTGTTCCTAGAGATGCTAGATCTAGAATTCTGGAGAATTTTATCTTTGAAAATCTTTAAAAATAACGGATATGATATGGGAAGGTTGAGCTGTTGTTTTTCTGTTCCTAGAGATGCTAGATCTAGAATTCTGGAGAATTTTATCTTTGAAAATCTTTAAAAATGTTGCATGATGAGTTCCTGTATGATGAGAGTTTAAAATCCTACCACAGCCATATATACATGCTTATTAGACTATGAACCATACATTTACTTTTTACTGCTTATGAGCATTGAGTGTGGTCAAGCTATGTAGACCCTTAGGAGCTTGACATGTGGTTATAATCAAGATTCACTTGCACGTTCACTCATACATGCTGCTTCTACTCCGGAAGTACGCATCCACATACATCCACTCCTTTCCATCTCCAGATTCACCTAAAATTATTCTACTCCTATCCAGGAGAGAATAGCCAAAAACATTATCCTATCCCTGTTATTCCCCGTGAAATAAATGCTCGAGATATTTTGGTTACTACCACTTGCTACATTATTCTAGGAGGGTGAGTGCTCTAAAAAAAGTGAATACGAGGAAATAAAAAGGGGCAAGTGCCCGGAACCTCGAAAGAAAAGAAAAAGTGAGGCGAGAGGTAAAAATGGACAAGTGTCCGACAGTAGAATTAGGGGTACAAGATACCCACTTGAGAGAAAAGAAAAAAAGAGAAGAAATAAAATATAGAGCATCTCATTCCCCTCAAAAAGCTTCAAAGTGCAAGAAAGGTATGTATCCCCTCAAAAGAGCAAAAGTAGAATTAGACTTTCACCAATGTTTTCACCATCATCACCATACACCATTCATTCGCCACACAAGCACATCTTGATTTGACTTATTGACTTGTTTCTCTAGATCTATGGTTTGACTATGCAATAAATGTCTTGTAAGTATGTATTAGCTGTCTCCCACCTATGAGCTCTAGATATCAAACCTTATTAGAGTAGGGTGAGAGAGAAGGCAATATCACTATGCCTCATACCACAAATACTACATACTTTGAGAGAAGGCGTATATTACCACTGCCTTGGTAAGGATCCAGAAATACCACAAAAGAGAGACTAGAGAGAGTCATACAAGGAATCTCTGAGTTTTATTTGAAAATCTGCAAAAACTCCAGAGCTATAGTTGATAAAGAACAAGAGATATGATGCTTGACTTGACCGTTCTATCTTTTAACTGCTCAAGACACAAGTGACGGTTGCAAGCCCCATGGTGAAAGGTAATATGAGTAAGTTTTAAATCTTAATAGTTTACCCTAACCTAGAGATGAGATCTTGTTTAAACGCATGTGTACCTTTAAGGCATAAAACCACTGCAGAAACTCTTGAGTCCATCCTTGCTCAGGGACGAGCAAGAGGTAAGTTTGGGGGAGTTGTTGACGGTCCTTAAGTACCAAATATAATCAGCAAATAAATAAAGAAAAGGATCCAAATGCAACCAACACCCAGACTTAGGGTTTTATCTGACAGAATTCCACGAGTTTTGGTGTTTGTCTATTTCTGCAGGGTGTTATCAGGAAATACGGAAGAAAGGCCCACATGTCGGGTTTACATAGAGATATTAACGTGCCGCACAATTTTCTATCATCTAGAAGACTCCAGAAGCCACGGGAACGAATGGGAGGCCGAGCGGGCTCGAGGGCAGGGCGCCCGCCCTCCCCTCTTGGGCGCCCGCCTAGCTACAGAGTTGGATCAGGACTCTCTTTTGGGATGATGTTCCACCGACCTAAAGGATCAAGGATAACCGTTCAATCAATGACGGTTTGATCCAACGGCCCAGGTTCACTTGAGGGGACTAAAAAACCAGACCCCCTGGCCCCTAGAGGAGGCACCCCTTGATCATTATTCATTATTCATAGACAGAGCAAAAGCTAGGGTTTAGAGATGAGAGCTCTCCTCTCTTCTCTAAACTAGAGTAGATCTAGATAGTAGCGAGATGGAGAGCGAAGGAGGATTAGAGGAGAGGCCGGCCTGTCGGTTCTTCCTCCGGTTGTACTTCGTCATGATCAAGCTCTAATCAAGCTTGCTCATGGGATGACTCTGGTAATCTACTTCTAATTCATTATGCAATTACTAATCATGTATGTTCTGGTTCACAACTCTTTTGAGTACTTCTAATCTATAGGACCCTATAGGTTAGAGTTGTAGTATAGGTGTAAGCGTGGTGCTTAGACCTAGATTACTTGTGGATATCCCCTGTCTAGCTGGATCGTGTGGTAGGCCATGTAGGTGACAGTTACGTTGGTCCTCTGTAGTCCACCTCTCGTTAGCAGGACGGGTTGGGTTTATCGGCCTAAGGATAAGCATCCTTTGTGGTGTACTCTTATCACGTGGTTCGTCCCAGACATAGACATACCCCTTTGAAGTAGAGAAACCATAGTTATCCTCTCTATTCTGCTACCATCGCCCATATACTAGAATTGCTCTACTCTCTATTCCCATATTACCACCCATTGTTATCTTACCTTTAACAATGTTCTTATTCAATTCTAACATCTTTCCTATTTACACTTATCTATCTATCTTGGTTAAGTTAGTGCGTAGTTGGTTCTCCCGTTTCCCTGTGGATACGATAAAACCTTTAACCGAGTAAAAGCTTCAACGGTATACGTGCGCTTGCGGATTATCTGTGTGCGTATAAATACCAGAGTACACTCTAGTGCAATGCTGGGGATGACAACCTAGTATTCAAGTGGTGTTAGCAAGTGTCAACAGATGCTAAGCCCTAAGTCTATTTAGAGGAGAGGTATTCCTTTGAGGGCTCCTCTCAACTCTATGATGAACTTCTGTCTCCTCTAGGGGCCAGGGGGTCTGCTTATATAGTCCCCTCAGGTGAACGTGGGCCGTTGGATCAAACCGACGTTGATTGAACGGTTATCCTTGATTCTTTAGGTCGGTGGAGCGTAATCCGCGAAGAGAGTCTGGATTGGACCCCAGAGGGGGGCAGGTGCCCTGGTCCCTAGGGCGAGCGCCCTGGGCCAGGCCCCGTTCTGCCTTCGCTTTGTTCTCGTGGCTTCTGGACTCTTCTAGATAGTAGAAAATTGCGCGGTGTGTTGATATCTCTATGTAATCCCGACATGATGGCCTTTCTTCCTTATTTCTTGATAACCCCCTATAGAAAGAGATAAACAACAAAACTCGTGGAATTATGTCAGATCAAACCCTAATTCTAGGTGTTGTTTGCATATTGGTCCTTTCTCTTGTTTATTTATTAATTAAAATTGATACTTAAGAACCGTCAACAAATACCCCCGTACTTAGGCTTTTACTCGTCCTTGAGAAAAGGATGGTTAAGAAAAATATCTGGTGTAAAACATTGTAAAACATTTTCTTCATACCTGCAGGGTGCTGTAAAAATTTCACTATGTACCATAGTCAGGGAACTGTATGGTTAAGAGTAGAGATCCTTTCTTCTCAATCCTGTCACTTAGAGTTTTTGTATATTTTTGAAAAGAAATTCAGCATACCTTTATCCTCATAGGTTCTCTCAGGTCACTCATTTATCTTTTATATATCTCACTGAGGCTATCTTAATTTGCAAAAAATCTCAAGCATACTTACTTTGTATTTATTGCCTGATCAAAATGGGATCCGAGGAGAGGAATAACATACTCTTAGATCAAAGACTTTGGAAATTAAAAACTTGTCAACTCTTACTAGCAAAATGCTTTTTAGAGGGACCATGGGCTATCATTTTTTTCTCTCTTTTTTTTTCAGGTGGATACCGAGGTACCCCTAATTCTACTACCAGACACTTGTCCATTTTTTTCTGCGAGGTTATCGAGCACTTGCTCCTTTTTATTTCTTCGAAATATCCTTATTTTTGCATAGCCCATGCCTCTAACGCAATAATACTTCGGAAGAGTGAATCTTTCTGAATAGATGTCTTGATCTTAGGAGCATGATAAATCTCTCAACAAGGGTCTTACTCATTTGGAACAAACTCAATACAGAGCAGATAGCTTTTATAATTATCATATTAATATTTTCAGGTTTAGTAGGCATATAAAACACTGAAGTTGGTAGCTAGAATTTTTGAATAAATTCTCCAAGCAACAATGATATCAAAAATAAGATACTCATACTCTACCATCTCACATTCCACAATGACTTAAGTAACACAGGGTTTTAAAATGATTTTTCAATAATTTCAGATTTTTTGGAAATATCACAGAGTGAGATTAATCATGATTAGAAACATTTTAATCTTTTTAATTTATCATGTCGGAAACAGTATCCTACATAATCCAAGATATATATGTGTATGTGTAAAGTAAAGTGTGCAGAGTATGTACCTGAATCGTGGAGTGGTGTAGTCGAAGTGTGTTTCGCATGTCGAGGGATCTCCCCCATACTTGATTTCTGCTTTCTTGTATAAAAATAAAGTAGAGACACACAAGACACAATAATAATAATAATACTCTTTATTAATCTTGAGGCATTTATTACAAATGACTAGTGATAAACTGACGATAATAATAGATCTAAACCGAATTTGAAGATAAATAACTAAGATGCATTGCCTCAAGGTCTAATCTAGATAACTTAGCGGCGCTCTAACTCCTTGATCTTCTTATTGGCACTAGCAAGATCATGCCTAAGGCCTAGTATAACGGTGTTGTGGTTAGAGAGCTGCCTAGTGATGGAATTAACTGGGGACTGGAGGTCTATGATGACCCTGTCTAGCCTGCGAACGTCCTCATCAATATCTACTATAGTCTTACGACGCTTAGGAGGTGTCTCGAGAGCATTGAGAGCGTGCTTTGGGGCTGCCTTTGGAGGGATGAAACAGGCTTTGGCTGCTCTAATCTCCTCAAAGTAAGGCCTCTCCTCCTCCATAGTGTAGCGGATGCTCCTGATCTCGCCGCTCCGGTTGGTCTTGACTCCAACGACCCTCTCATTGGGTCTGGGTGGAAGGATCCTCGTGCCGGCTGGCACCTTGATGGTGGTCTCCTTCTTGGCTGATGGTCCCTTGAGAAGTAGGGGCTACGGTGGTGCGGTGACAACTGGTTGAGCATGATAGGATTGGGCGGAGCTACGCTGGCGTAATGGCATGGCTTCTAGCTATCGCTCTGTGTTGGCCGGGACGAGAGCACGGGCGTCGGGGTCTTCCTTAGGCTTCTTGTTGAGGTCGTAGGGAACGACTTCCTAATCGTCATGGAACTCTTTGGCCATTGGAGCAGCGAGGAACTAAGCAATCTCTAATTGAAAAAGGAGAGAAGGCTTGAATAGATTGGTGTTTGAAAACTGACGTCAGGGGTCTGTTTATATAGGGGTCAAAAAGTGCCTCTAGGGGTTGTTCGGGTTACTCCCGTCGCCGTGTGAAACTTTCCATCTGAAGGATTATTTGGTTTACCATAAATGTGTTTTCCGCGACGGGGGAAATCATGACCGAGAGGGGTCAGGGGCTAGGTGCCCGCCCTCTTCGTCAGGGCGCCCGACCTGTGTCTGGCCCCTCTGTGGGCCCGCTTCCTCGAGCGTGTTTCTAGATGCAAAACTTATTAGGAAAATATATATGTGACCCAAAAACGTCAGATTAAAAAGGTTGGGCTCTTAATCTCCATGGGAAGGTAAAAATGGATTACGTCTATTTCTTCTAATTCTTTATTGGGCTCTAAAAATAATTTAAGACGTTGACCATTTACCTTGAATAACGTACCTTCATCATTTTGAAGTGTGATAGCTTCGTGGAATGATGAATTGATTACCTTGAATGGTGCTTCCCATTTACTTCGGAGTTTTCCATGCCCGAAAAGCTTCACCCCAGAATTAAAAAGTAATACCTTATCTCCGTGTGCGAACTCCTTCTTGATCCTCTTGTAATGCCACCTTTTGACTCTTTCTTTGTAGATCTTCGAATTGTGATATGCTTTCTCTCGCCATTCTTCCAATTCTGATAGTTGTATTCTTCTATGCTCTCTAGTGACATCTAAGTCCATATTCCATCTCCTTATGGCCCAGTGTGCTTTGAACTCTAGTTCAACAGGTAGGTGGCAAGTCTTCCCGTACACCAATTGGTATGGGGACATTCCAATTGGGGTCTTGTATGCTGTCCGATATGCCCAGAGTGCATCGGGTAACTTGTCTTTCCATGCCGTTCCCATTTCATTCACTGTTTTCTGAAGAATATTCCTAATTTGCTT
This sequence comes from Sorghum bicolor, assembly GCF_000003195.3. NCBI lineage: Eukaryota > Viridiplantae > Streptophyta > Magnoliopsida > Poales > Poaceae > Sorghum > Sorghum bicolor. Next base: position 26,548,049 of record NC_012879.2, read on the forward strand.
GTTGGAAGTCTCTGCTTGGCCACTTGTCTGAGGATGGTAAGGGGTAGCGAAGTTGTGACGGATTCCATGTTTTGATAGATATTGCTTGAAGCGTTTGTCGATGAAGTGTGCTCCTCCATCACTTATCACTACTCTGGGGACTCCAAATCTTGGAAATATAATTTCTTCAAACATCCTCTTTGAACTGATGTTGTTGGCATGCTTGCAAGGTAGTGCCTCTACCCACTTGGAGACGTAGTCAACTACCACCAAGATGAACTCACACTTCTTTGATGGGGGAAATGGACCCATGTAATCTATTCCCCAGACATCGAAGAGCTCAATCTGAAGGTTGTTAGTGAGTGGCATGGCATCTCTTCTATTTATCTTTCTGTGCCTTTGACATGGCCCACATCTCCTGATATATTGCTTCATGTCTTCATACATTGTAGGCCAGTAGAATCCACACTGCCAGATCTTTGAATGTGTACGGAATGCTCCATAATGACCTCCATAAGGTGATGAATCACATCTGTCGATGATCTTCCATCCTTCCTCAGTGGTCACACACCCCCTGAGTAAGCCATCAGAGCATACTCGGAAGAGGTATGGCTCATCCCATATATGTGAATGACTTTCTTGAATAAGCTTCTTCTTGTTTGCTCCTGGTGGTACATACCCTGAAACCATAAAATTAACAATATCTGCATACCAGGGGTCAGACCTATTAATCCCGTAGAGCATGTCGTCCCGGAGTGAATCTTTGATGGAGGTTTCCTGTGGACTCGTAAAATACATTCTAGACAAGTGATCAGCAACAGAATTTTCTATTCCCTTTTTATCTTTTATTTCTAAGTCAAATTCTTGAAGTAATAAGATCCATCTAATCAGGCGAGGTTTAGCATCTTTTTTAGTGAGCAAATATTTTAGTGCAGCATGATCAGTGTAAACAATTATTTTCTCTCCAACTAAATAAGATCTAAATTTATCAATGGCAAAGACAACAGCTAGAAGCTCTTTTTCAGTGGTTGCATAATTAAGTTGAGCTCCTGTCAAAGTTTTACTGGCATAAGCAATTGCATGATGCTTCTTATTTTTAGTTTGTCCCAAAACTGCCCCCACAGCATAATCACTAGCATCACACGTAATTTCAAAGGCAACGACCAATCAGGGGGTCGAATGATTGGTGCAGAGATGAGTGCTTTCTTTAATAAATTGAAAGATGTTAGACATGCATCATCAAATTCGAAAGGAGCATCCTTGGCTAGCAAAAGAGTAAGTGGTCTAGCAATGAATGAAAAATCTTTTATGAATCTGCGATAAAAACCAGCATGGCCAAGAAAGCTTCGAATTCCTTTTATGTTCACAGGTGGAGGTAGTTGTTCAATTACTTCAATTTTAGCTTTGTCTACCTCAATACCTCTTTCAGAATCTAGGTGTCCCAGCACTATTCCTTCCCTAACCATAAAATGACATTTTCCCAATTAAGGACTAAGTGCTTTTCTTCACATCTTTGCAAAACCTTGTCTAAGTTTTCAAGACAACTATCAAAAGTTTTTCCATAAACAGAGAAATCATCCATGAAAACTTCCATAATCTCTTCAATCATATCAGAAAATATAGACATCATGCATCTTTGAAAAGAAGCTGGTGCATTACATAACCCAAAAGACATTCTACGGTAAGCATAGGTTCCATATGGGCATGTAAAAGTGGTTTTGCTTTGACCATCGGGATGGATCGGGATCTGGTGATACCCTAAGTATCCATCTAAGAAACAGAAGAACGAATGGTTTGCTAATCGCTCTAGCATCTCATCTATGAAAGGTAAAGGGAAATGATCCTTTCTCGTGGCTTTATTTAGTTTTCTATAGTCTATGCACATCCGCTACCCTGTGACGGTGCGTTGCAGAATTAGCTCGTTCTTTTCATTCATAATGACAGTCATGCCTCCCTTTTTAGGCACAACTTGAACTGGGCTCACCCACTCACTGTGCGGCACAGGATATATAATCTCTGCATGCAGCAACTATATAACTTCCTTTTTAACTACCTCTCTCATCGTGTTGTTAAGTCTACATTGGGGCTCTCGAGAAGGTGAAACAGAAGGATCTGTTGGAATACGATGAGTACAAATCATAGGACTGATTCCTGTAAGATCTTGGAGTGAGTTGCCAAAAACTGAGTGATGTTTCTCAAGAATGGTCATTAATCACAGAGTTTGCTCCTAAGTGAGTTTGTCACTAATGATCACAGGAAACTCTAGATTATTGTTTAGGAAAGCATAGATAGGACCGGGTGGTAAAGTTTTAAGCTCTATGGGAGGTCTAGGCGTTTCTGCAAACTCGTCTAAGGGTTCAGGTTCAGAGGGTTCAGCTTCTTCTTCTATGAAGAAAGGAGCTTTGTCTTCTAAGTCTGGTTCTTCTAAAATCTCTAGAGATGCAGCCTTTATCTCCTCCATAGGATCAGGCCAAAGATATGACTCGGCCTTATTATTTAAAGAGTGAGAAATCGTTATGGGAAATTTAAAAGTTTTTCCAAAAGAAATGTGTAGCTTTCCAGTATGACCTTCATAAAGGAGTCTTCTAAAAGGTTGTCCTATCAACAGGTCGAAGTCCCATGTATCAAAGATATAGAAGTTCAAATGAACCATGGAGCCTTCTACCATAAAGGGTAGGACATTAATAATTCCAAGACTCGGGACTAATCGTCCTGAAGATTCCTTTATGACTTTTGTTGTGGGGGTTAAAACCAAATTTTTAAATAATTTAAGTGCAGAAGATTCAGACATAATGTTGATCCCCACAACTGGATTATAGAGAGCATCAAATCGATCAGAATCATAAGCACAGTGTATAGTTGTAGAGGGTGTGTCCAAACGGATCACATCAGAGGAAAGCTGTGACTCCTCCAACCATTCGCTACTCATGACTGAGATAAGCTCTCTCAATTGATATTCAGTTAGCAAACAAATGCTAAAATGGCCATTTTGGGGTTTGTCAATAGAATGGTAGTTTGAAGTATTTCCAAAATCGGCAAAAAGATTAGATTCTATATCCAGCATGAAATTAGGTGGTGGAATTTCTTCCTTTTGTGGCTCAGAACTTGGGATAGCTAAATTAGATGAAGGATTTGGCAGAGTGACTACTTCGGCATCGTGGGTTTCATCATGAAGGGTATTATCCATCTCAGCTTCTAGGATTCTATCTAAGATTACTCTAGCATCTTCAGTAGGGATGCGAAAGAAAGAACCTCTAGACATTGTATGTAGCATTTGTTTATGATCTTTTTGAAAACCTCGAATAAAGGGAAATAAAAGAAAAGGGTCTTCAAGATTAAGGTTTGGACCAGATTCTAAAAGATCAGAAAAACGTTTCCAGGATTTTCCCAAAGTTTCATTATCTTTTTGTTTAAAAGATAGGACTTCGAGTCTAAGGTCGCTGATACGGTCGAGGGAATAAAAATCTAGACAAAATTAGGCTCGTAAAACTCCCCATTCACCTCGTTGTTGACTTACCTTCTGACTGTACCATTGTCTAGCTTCTCCCCTTAATGAAAAAGGAAAAAGCTTCCAATGTAAAGTTTTATCAGAAATGCCTTCAATACGAAGACAATCACATGTTTGCTCAAAATCTCTAATATGAAGGTAAGGGAAGATAGGTTTTGAATCATGACAATCAACCTAGAACTTAACCTATACTGGGATGTTTGGATAGGCTGTGATGACTCCCATGGTAAAACGTCAGTTTCCGAAGGTGTTGCAAATTGATAGATTGATTTAGAATATTGGTTTTCCATAAGGTAAGAATAAAAAAAATAAACAAAGAATATAAAAGATAAGAAAAGATAAAAGTATAGATACAAGCTAGGAGTAAGACTCAAGGTTATCTCAGCAAACCGTCTTTCTCCCCGGCAACAGTGCCAGAAATAATTGTTGATATTTGGGAACGCAATAAGGAATTGATCCGCAAGCGCACGGATATCGGTGAGCACTTCACCCGGGAGGTTATCTAGAGTATCGTATTTATATTTTTACCACTAGGAGAAAGAGTGCATCTGACTAACCCAGTCTATTACTACTAACCTTTAGGCTACAAAGAATGTTTCTCGATGGGAGTGATATATAGAGAAGACTATAACCGTAATCTCTTTCTAACCTTGGTAAGGATGATCTAGTGTTCTATTAGGGAAGCTTACAGAATCTAAACACCACAGAGGATGTTCAACCCACACCTATAAACCCTATCCTTCCTGCTAACGAGATATGGTTTTCAAAGGTAACTCGGAAATGTCACGTTCCTCGCTACTACCACGGTCCAGCTAGTCAGGGGATATCTATGAGTATCCTAGCCCAAACACAACGTCTACGCTAGAGATGATTACTCTAAACTCTACATGAAGAGATTAAAGTAAACTCATAAACCAAAGAACAATAAAACAAGAACTTACTAGAATTTAGAAGTCAAAATACTGAAGAATCCTAGGAGCCAGCTTCGGGTTAGGAGAACTTGATCCCGCAGGTACAACCTCAGAGTAGACACCGACAGGCCGGGCTTCCTCCGATCTACACCTCCACTCTATCTCTCTCAATCTAGTAGAAACTAGAAGATCTAATTCTACTCACATTGGATGCTAAGCCCTAAGTCTATTTAGAGGAGAGGTATTCCTTCGAGGGCTCCTCTCAACTCTATGATGAACTTTTGTCTCCTCCACGGGACAGGGGGTCTACTTATATAGTCCCCTCAGGTGAACGTGGGTCGTTGGATCAAACCGACATTGATTGAATGGTTATCCTTGATCCTTTAGGTTGGTGGAGCGTAATCCGCGAAGAGAGTCCTGATTGGACTCCAGAGGGGGGCGGGCGCCGTGGTCCCTAGGGCGAGCGCCCTGGGCCAGGCCCCGTTCTGCCTCCGCTTCATTCTCGTGGCTTTTGGAGTCTTCTAGATGGTAGAAAATTGCACGGTGCGCTGATATCTCTATGTAATCCTGACATGTGGGCCTTTCTTCCTTATTTCTTGATAACACCTGTAGAAACAGATAAACAACAAAACTCGTGGAATTCTGTCAGATCAAACCCTAAATCTTGGTGTTGTTTGCATATTGGTCCTTTCTCTTGTTTATTTGATAATTAAAATTGATACTTAAGAATCGTCAACAGATGCATGCCTAATAGCTTTTGAATTATTAAAGAATGCACTCATCTTTGCACCAATCATTCAACCCCCTGATTGGTCTTTACCTTTTGAAATTATGTGTGATGCTAGTGATTATGCTGTGGGGGCAGTTTTGGGACAAACTAAAGATAAGAAGCATCATGCAATTGCTTATGCCAGTAAAACTTTGACAGGAGCTCAATTTAATTATGCAACCACTGAAAAAGAGCTCCTGGCTATTGTCTTTGCCATTGATAAATTTAGATCTTATTTAGATGGAGCTAAAATAATTGTTTACACTGATCATGCTGTACTAAAATATCTGCTCACTAAAAGAGATGCTAAACCTCGCTTAATTAGATGGATCTTATTACTCCAAGAATTTGACTTAGAAATAAAAGATAAAAAGGGAGTAGAAAATTCTGTTGCTGATCACTTGTCTAGAATGCACTTTAAGAATCCACAGGAACCACCCATTAATGATTCACTCCGGGACAACATGCTCTATGCAATCAACAGGTTTGACCCCTGGTATGTAGATATTGTTAATTTTATGGTTTCAAGGTATGTACCACCAGGAGCGAACAAGAAGAAGCTTATTCAAGAAAGTCGTTCACACATATGGGATCAGTCATACCTCTTCTGAGTATGCTGTGATGGCATACTCAGGAGATGTGTGACCACTGAGGAAGGATGGAAGATCATCGACAGATGCCATTCATCACCATATAGAGGTCATTATGGAGCATTCCGTACCAATTCAAAGATCTAGCAGTGTGGATTCTACTGGCCTACAATGTATGAAGACACGGAGCAATATATTAGAAGATGTGGGCCATGTCAAAGGCACGGAAACATAAATACAAGAGATGCCATGCCACACACCAACAACCTTCAGATAGAGCTCTTTGATGTCTGGGAAATAGACTACATGTGTATATTTCTCCCATCAAAGAAGTGTGAGTTCATCTTGGTGGCGGTTGACTATGTCTCCAAGTGGGTAGAGGCACTACCATACAAGCATGCCGACAACATCAATTCAAAGAGGATGTTTGAAGAAATCATATTTCCAAGATTTGGAGTCCCTAGAGTAGTGATAAGTGATGGAGGAACACATTTCATCGACAAACGCTTCGAGCACTATCTATCAAGACATGGAATCTGTCATAGCGTCGCTACCCCCTATCATCCTCAGACAAGTGGCCAAGCAGAGACTTCCAACAAGCAAATCAAGAACATTCTTCAGAAGACAGTAAACGAGATGGGAACGGCATGGAAGGACAAGTTACCCGATGCACTCTGGGCATATCGGACAGCATACAAGACCCCAATTGGAATGTCTCCATACCAATTGGTGTACGGGAAGACATGCCACCTACCTGTTGAACTAGAGTTCAAAGCACACTGGGCCATAAGGAAATGGAATATGGACCTAGATGTTGCTGGAGATCATAGAAGAATGCAATTATCGGAATTAGAAGAATGGCGAGAGAAAGCATATAACAATTCAAAGATCTACAAAGATAGAGTCAAAAGATGGCATGACAACAGAATCAAGAAGGAGTTCTCACCCGGAGACAAGGTATTACTTTTGAATTCTAGGGTGAAACTTTTCGGGCATGGAAAACTCTGAAGTAAATGGGAAGGACCCTACAAGGTAATCAATTCATGATCCCACGGAGCGATCACACTTCAAAATGATGAAGGCACGTTATTCAAGGTAAATGGTCAACGTCTTAAATTATTTTTAGAACCCAATAAAGAATTAGAGGGAATAGACGTGATCCATTTTTACCTTCTGATGGAGAATTAGAGCTCGACCTTTTTAAACTGACATTTTTGGGCCACGTATATATTTTTCAAGACAATTATACTTCTAGTAACACCCACGAGCAAGCGGGCCCGCAGAGGAGGTAGGCCTAGGGTGGGCGCCCTAGAGATGAGGGCGGGCGCCCTACCCCTGGCTCCCCTCACCGCTGACTTTTTCCGTTATAATAATCTTGCCCATGTCTATCCAAAAAACCCTGCGGATGGATTGTTACGCAAGTATGGCGGCGGGATTAACCCATGGAAAACCCTAGAGGCACTTTTTGACCCCTATATAAACAGACCCCTAGCGTCAGCTTTCAACACCAATTCATTCAATCATTCTTTCTTTCCTCAACTAGAGCTTGCTTAGTTCCTCGCTGCTCCAATGGCCAATGAGTTCAACCCCGACTGGGAGATCGTTCACTACAACCTCAACAAGAAGCCCAAGGAAGATCCCGATGCCTACGCTCTCGTCCTAGCCAACACAGAGCGACAACTAGCAGCCATGCCATCACTCCAGCGCAGCTCCACCCAATCCTACTATGCCCAACCAGTTCTCACCGCGTCGCCGTGGCCCCTCCTTCTCAAGGGGCCATCAGCCAAGCAGGAGGTGATCGTCAAGGTGCCAGCCGGCACGAGGGTCCTGCCGCCCGGACCCAATGAGCGGGTTGTAGGCATCAAGATCAATAGGAGCGGCGAGATCAGCAGCGTCCACTACACCACGGAGGAGAGGCCCTACCTTGAGGGGATCAGAGCAGCGAAGGTTCGCTTCATCCCACCGAAGGAAGCCCCGAAGCACGCCTTCAACTCCTTCGAGATACCTCCTAAGCGCCGCAATACTATAGCCGATTTAGATCAGGAAGTACGTGGGTCAGACAAGCTACTTATGGAGCTCCAGTCCTCGGTTAACTTCCTTAATAGGTAGGTCTCTAAATTGAACGCTACTGTGCTCGACCTTAGACGTGACCTTTCCAGCGCTACTAATAGGATCAGGGAGCTAGAGCGCCGCTGGGCTATCCAGATTAGATCTTGAGGCAGTGTATCTTAGTTATTCATCATTAGATTTGATTAGATTCAATTAGACTCGGTTTAGACTCATTATTAGATTCAATTCATTATTTATTAGTCGGTTGTAATAAATGCCTCAAGATAAATAAAGATTATTATTATGCCTTGTGTGTCTCCACTTTGTTTTTATGAAAGAGAACAGGAAATAAGTATGGGGGAGATCCCCCGACATGCCAAACAAACTTCAACCGCACCTCTGCACGATTCAGGTACATACTCTGCATGCTTTATTTATACACATACACATACATATTGGTTTGTGGAAAATATTGTCTCTAACATGATAAATTAAAAAGATAAAAATATTTTTAATCATGATTAATCTCACTTTGTGATATTTCCTGAGAACCTGCAATTATTGAAAAATGGTTTTTAAAACCCTGTGTTACTCAAGTCATTGTGGAATATGAGACGCTAGAGTATGAGTACCTTATTCTTAATATCTTTGTCGCTTGGAGAATTTATTTCAAAAACTTCAAAAATTCTAGCTACCATCCTAAGTGTTTTATATCCCTGCTAAAATTGAAAATATTAAATAAGATAATGTAAGCTATCTGCTTTGTATTGAGTTTGTTCAAAACGAGTTAGACCCTTGTTGAGAGATTTATCATGCTCCTAAGATCAAGACATTTTTATTCAGAAAGATTCACTCTTCCGAAGTATTATTGCGTTAGAGGCATGGGCTATGCAAAAATATGAATTTCGAGGAAATAAAAAGGAGCAAGTGCTCGACAACCTCACAAAAAATGGACAAGTGTCCGGCAGTAGAATTAGAGGTACCTCGGTATCTACCTGAAAAGAAAAAATAATATGAGATGATAAAAATATGATAAAAGAAAATGATAGCCCATAGTCCCTCTAATAAGCAATATGCCAGCAAGAGTTGACAAGTTTTTAATTTTCAAAGTCTTTGATCTAAGAGTATGGCATTCCTCTCGTCGTTTCCCGTTTTGATCAGGCAATATGTACAAGGTAAGTATGCTTGAGAATTTTTTGCAAATTAAAACAGCCTACAAAAGATAAATGAGCGATCTGAGAGCACTTATGAGGATAATGGTATGCTGAATTTCTTTTCAAAAATATACAAAAACTCCAAGTGACAGGGTTGAGAAGAAGAAAGGATCTCTACTTCGACCATATAATTCCCTAACTACAGTACACAGTTGACTTTTTACAACACCCTGCAGGTATGAAAAGAATGCTTTACAATGTTTTAACCCCAGATAATTTTCTGAACCATCCTTTTCTCGAGGACGAGTAAAAGCCTAAGTATGGGGGAGTTTGTTGACGGTCCTTAAGTATCAAAATTAATCATCAAATAAATAAGGAAAACGACCTATACGCAGGCAACACCTAGAATTACTGTTTGATCTAATAGAATTCCACGAGTTTTGTTGTTTTTCTATTTCTACAGGGGGTTATCAGGAAATATGGATGAAAGGCCCACACGTTGGGTTTACATAGAGATATTAACGTGTGCGCCAATTTTCCTCGGTGTAGAAGAGTCCAAAAGCCACACGAACGAGTGGGAGGCTGAGCGGGCCCAGCCACAGGGCGCCCGCCCTCCTGTGATGACCAATCATAGCGAGTCTCGCGAATTATGCTCCGCCGCCTCTGAGGATTAAGGAAAACTGTTCAATAAAGGTCGGTTTGATCCGACGGCCTACGTTCATTTGAGAGGGCTATATAAGCAAGGCCCCTGGCCCTTGGATCAGGGCAATCCTATTATTCATTAGCATATTTTCCAAAGAGGATTCAGAGAGAGAGAGAGGTTCCTTTAGGGTTCCAACCTCCTAGGGCTTAGCATTCAATGTGAGATTAGGATTAGTTCTTCTAGATTGAGAGAGATAGAGTGGAGGTGTAGATCGGAGGAAGCCCGGCCTGTCGGTGTCTACTCCGAGGTTATACCTACGGGATCAAGTCTCCTAACCCGAGGCTTGCTCCTAGGATTCTTCAGTATTTCGACTTCTAAATTCTAGTAAGTTCTTTGTTTTATTGTTCTTTGGTTTATGAGTTTACTTTAATCTCTTCGCGTAGAGTTTAGAGTAATTATCACTAGCGTAAACATGGTGTTTGGGCTAGGATACTCATAGATACCCCCTGTCTAGCCGGACCGTGGTAGTAGCAAGAAATGTGACATTTCCATAGCTACCTTTGTAGCCCATAATCCCGTTAGCAGGATCGGTAGGGGTTATAGGTGCGGGTCAAACATCCTCTGTGGTGTCTAGATTTCATAAGCCTCCCCAATAGAGCAGTAGATCATCCTTACCAAGGTTAGAACAAGGGTGCAGTCGTAGTCTTGTCTATACATCGCTCACATCAAATCATAGTGGTTGTAGCCTAAAGGTTAGTAGTAATAGATTCGGCTAGTCAGATGCACGCTTTCTCCTAGTGGTAAAATATAAATATGATACTCTAGATAACCTCCCGGGTGAAGTGCTCACCGATATCCACGCGCTTGCGGATCTTTTCATAATTGTGTTACCAAATATCAACAAGGGCCATGAACACTACTTTTTCACCTTGTTTATGTCACTTCGTCCTAGTGTTCTTTGATGATATCTTGATATACAATTCTTGTTATGTGAGGTTGCCATTATCAGCGCAGACCTCGAGCACGAGGTGCAGCTAGTCCGGCCTCCAAGGGTGTGCATGGCCTATAAGAGCCCGAGGAGCCTTAGGGGCTGAAGAGGCCTAAGTTATGAAGGCAATTAAGGATAGATGAGGAGACTAAGGAAGTAATAGCTGGCTGGTAGTTAATAGCTAGAGGAATTGTTGACACCATTTTTGGACACGTACCGAGGATTGGTAGAGTATAGATCGGCAAGATAGGGCAACGGTAATTGGTATACAGAAGAGTTGCCGATGAGGGTGGTTGCCGATGAGGGGACGGCTGGATATGGCTAAGTCCATGGGTGGTGATGTGTTTGTGCCGATGGCCAGCATTAACCTTTGCCGATGGCTACGATGGAGAGTCTGCTGATAACACGAAAGGAAGACTTGAAGGTTGCCGATTGGTCTATGGTGGCGTCCCAGGTTGTCATAGGGGGATAGTTTTATGTTTTTCCTTAGTTATTTAAATTGTTTTGTATACGGATTCTATTTAATTTGGAATTTGAGTTCTAGTCGTGTCTGGTTGCAGCTCTTTTGAGCAGGGTACAAATGTGGACCCTAGGGCCTTGTAATCGAAATCTATCAATCAATCAATCAAACACAAGTTTTTACTCATATTCCAGTACCTACTTTTTCGACGACTTCGTCATACTTTTTGCTTTTATTACGAGTTCTTAGGAATTCGTCGACTTAAGCTCGGCGTGTTCTCGAGTTCCGCGTGATCACCTCTTGGCCGTGACATCCGGGCGCACCGCTATTGTCAGGACCAAAGTGGTCGATTTATCACCTTTGCCGATAGTAAGGTCAAATCGGCTGGCACGCCTTAACGTTTGAATCGGGTATTAGCCCTTTGTGTTTGCAGATCCAGCTTTTGCATCAACACATCTTTTGGCACGCCTGGTGGGACAAGATTCAAGATCAAGATTGACATGTCGACTACTGAGTTTGATCAGGAGAATGTCATCCCTGTGACGGAAGCCAATCTCAAGGATGAGCAGAAGCAAGCTATTGCGAAAGCTATGGAGGATTACAAGCAGCAATGTTTGAGATCCTTCAGTATCAACAGGAGCGGCGAAGTGATCCAGAAGGAAGCGCTGCCGATGCCTCGGCAGGTTACCTTTGATGCCAATCCTGGTAAACTTCAAGACATGGTTGATAATGCTATTAACCATGCTTTGATCAATCAAGCTGGTGTGCTGTCCAATACGGTTTTCAATGTCGTGGCTAGAACTTTCAAGGAAGGACAGTTGCCACCAAATTATGTGGGCCCTTCTCATCATCAGCCAGGATCACCGGTGGTCACAGCTCCATCGGCTGCTACAGCCGCTGCGGGCACAGAAACTGCTGTTCCTCCAATCACGTTAGGAGTTACCAATGCACAATCCACGCCGATGACGACCAATCCATCGACCTCAGATGGGCAGATTAAGCTTACTACAGATCTATTGGCATCGGCAATGTCAGGACCGGTTCCTCCTCCTAACTGGTGGGGTTTTGGTATACCCCCAGAGTTCACGTTGAAGACACCTAGTACATCTCAGACGGCTGATATGAGAGGCAAGGCTCCTATGGCATCGGCACCTCCAAACATGCCGATGAATCAGAGTCCCCAGTTCACTACAACTACTACTGCAAGACCTTACACTGGGAATTCTGAAGCTCCAACTTTCCAGATGCCTAATGCATCGGCAGATTCAAGGCTGGTGCAACAGAGGTTTATGACTCAACTAGGGTATGTCAATTCAATGATGATGCCCAATTACCAGTCATCGGTAGGTCCTATGCCGATGAATGCTAATAGTGGATGGCATGAGCAGCAAGTCTTTCCACAAATGCCCCAGCAGCACCATCAAGCTACAGGGTTTCAACAAGGCCAGATCTACCCCAGGTTCTAGAATCAGGGATTGCCCAACCAGCCAATGAATCATGGGCCGCAGATCGGCGGACAGTAGATCGGCGGGCAACAGGTTGGTGGTCAGCAGATGGGTGGCCAAATGATTAACACAATGTTCCATGCAGATCGCGCACCGCACAGACACGTGGAAGCTTACCAGCAGATGCCAGATCCGCAACCGCCTCATCGGCAAGATGTCGATGCTTATTGGGCCGATAAGATCGCCGAAGTAATGAGAGACCAATTTGGGATAAAACCCAAAGTCAATACTTACTCTTATCGGACACCGTATCCTCCTGCATATGATTTAATCCCACTTCCAAATCGGTACAAGGTGCCAGATTTTACTAAGTTTTCTGGACAGGATGATACATCGACCATGGAGCACGTTAACAGGTTCATCATTCAATGTGGAGAAGCTGCTAACAGGGACGAGTTGAGGGTTCGCTTATTCTCGTCATCATTATCTGGATCGGCTTTCACTTGGTTTATATCGTTACCTCCCAACTCAGTGATTACTTGGGCCGATCTAGAAAAGCAATTCCACATACTTTGTCACAGAACCGACCAAATTATAAGAGTTCAAGTGCAGAAACGATCGACCAGCAATCAAGTTTCCAAACTTGAGCCCATATAATCCCGGTAGTCAATTGAAATCACGAAGGACTTCAAACCAACTCGCAACAAACCAAGATCGTAATAGTTCAACATAAACATAGTGGATGTTACATAGTCATTCATTGCCGTCGAAGCGGCATCACATCGGAGTCATTAAGTTATTACAACCCAAGTTCGAAGTAGCGGAAGCAAAATAATTACACACACTTGTTCAAAGTTCAGTTCACAAGTTCTTGTTACTGCCAGAGTCTACACCATCCTTCCAAAAGCATCAGAGACGAGATTGTTAGAGAACTGAGCCCAACGGTTAGTCCTCATCCCCAGCGGGATGGAGACAGGTCTTGCAGAAGCCGTCATAAAAGATGTCATCTGCAACAGGTGGGAATAAACCCTGAGTATGAGAATGTACTCAGCTAGACTTACCCATCTAGTAAAACATAAAAGACACCAAGGATCATGCAAGGCTAAATATCAAGTGGAGCTGGTTGACTCACCTTTTGCCAAAAGCTTAACTCACAACTTAAGTTATTTTGAGAGCATCATATTTAATTATCATCAACCTACCACTAGATTGGCACCTATACTACAACACATCACTTGATTATTACAAACAATAATAACCATATCAAATTCATCATATGTTCTTCTTGGTATCATCATTTTCATGAACCAAGTTCATTAGTGAATGCTACGTTTGCCGCTGCTCTGTCAAGTTCTCACTAACCGGGAGAGACGGCTATTCGAATCGAATTCCTATCCAGCTGGAGGGTTATTCCTAGCACTCACCCAAGCATCCCCTACCGGAGAGCCAACGGGTCACCTTTGGTACAACTCAGGAATCGCGGCTCCGATCAGCGCCGCACTCCCAGGGCTACCACTCTGCCAGGGAGGTGAGGAATTTTAACTCACCTGCCTTTGGGCTTACGCCAATGGTCCCCCGCACACCGCACTTCCTCCGGTAGTGTGCACTTTATACTTGCCGGTCTTCCGGCCTGAGTCACACTACTCGGCTTCGCGGTCGGAACGAGTTATCCGGCCAACTAAGTGTCAGGCATGCGTTCAACATGACAAGAGGACGTACAACGATCGGTCCTTAGCTGCCACAGATGGAGTTACTACAAACTTGCAAAACTCCGCCTGGCTTAAGTCAAATTAATCAGGTTCCACCCACGATAGCACATATAGACCATCGCGATCCGACATAACCCTATATCGCGCAGGTGACAGGATATCACCCGACTTCTACCGATTAAAGCATAGCTAAGCTGCTATTCGATCCTAACTCTACAACCAGGGTAGGGTGAATTATCTGGGCAAGGATAGAGTAGAATGCACTAAGAGTTTCATCACAACTCCTATACGTAATGCATCAATAGATATAACATATTGATTAAACTTTTGAAAGTAAAGGGAGACTTAGAATGCTCCGGGGCTTGCCTTTCACGAACGACACCGGCTCGTGATTCGGGCACTCAACTTCTTCTTCTGGCTCCTTGAGTTCGGCTTGCTGGACCTCCACCTCTTGGCTGCCCTCCTGACCTTCTGGATTCGCCTGCAGCTCGTAGGAGACGGTCGCGTCCGATGCACCTATTGCAGGCTCGAACAATAAGAAGATGCACATGCTAAAGATGAATGCTTAATAACATAAGTAACTTACTGGACACTCAATTACAGAGTAACCTTCTAAGTTAACTTATAAGAAATCCACATGAACAAACAAACTAAGCAAGTTGACTTATAACAGCAAGCACATAAACAGAACAGCTCCGAAAACAGATCATAACTATTGCTACAAAGGTCCAACACACTTAAGTGAGGACATTCTGGAAAGCTTACGAAATTGTCTACAACTCATCTTTAAACATGACAGCCAGATTCATATATTAAACTAGTCATTTAAACAAAGTTCCAGGTTCTGTCCCAGAAAAACAGAGAGCACCTATTTCTGGAACCCAACTTGGAACAGCCATAACTTTTAAACTACTAGGCCACATTATCCCAAATTTAAACCATAGCTAGTTCAATAGATTTACTACAACTTTGATTTAGACAAGATTCCCAGAAATGCAAGTTATCAATAAGCATTAGTTAAATTGCTCCCTTGCTGTCCAGAACAGCCTTTAACCCTATAATTAATTATTTAAAACATGACCAAGACACAAACCATGCCAACCACATGACTTATGACCACAAGCATATTATAATACAACCAGAACACCAGATGGAAACTTCCAAACATTTACTTAACAAGGCATCTATTAATTAATTCTAGAAAGAAGCATAATTACAAGATACCTAGTCAAAGTGCTTAGAAAAATCTACAAAAATTACAGAAGCACAAGGATAGCATCAAAGCTAGGTATTGCACATACCAAATTAAAGATATGTATTTAACATGTAACTAGGTGCTTATTTCATAAATTGGAAAACATGACTTATATGGTGTCAAACAACAGATTTCAGATTATTTATATCTTAGGAATACCATAAACATGTTTACTACCAAAGTAGAACACCAGCATAAGCACCAATTATTTTATATGATTTAATTAAAGAAACAACCACATTTCAATCATAAAATATATATCAAATCTGCAGTACTCCAAAAATCATGAAATATTTACCAAAGCACTCTAATACCAAACAGATACTACCATAAAATTTTTAGGGCAAACTAAGCAGTAAAACAAGAGATATGAATTTATCCATGAATAACAAGATTAAATACTTAATAAATACTTTCCCAGAAAACATGGTTCAATTTATATTTTTATTAAAAACTAGCCATCTCAAGGAATGCCACAAAATTTGTTTCACAATTTTTGGATCTCATAAACAGGAGATATGATTTTTGCAAGAAAGCCAAAAATCAGGATTTTGAATAAAAGAAAAGGAGGGAAAGAGGAGACACTGACAGTGGACCCCATCTGTCAGGTCCTTCTTCCTCGCGGCCGAGGTGACGTTCGCCGGCGATTTCTCCGCGACGGCGAGGTCTCCGGCCAAACCAGGGGCATCAGCGTGATCCCCAAACCCTAGCGACTCGATTGACCCGCTTTTCCCCACGGCGGAGCCACCGGAAGGGGCTCACCGTCGACGATGGCGGCTCGGCGGAGGTGCTCGGCGTTACGCCGGAGCCCTCAGGCCGGTAGAGCGCAACCTAAGGCCTTCTACCGCACCAGCGGACTACGGCGAAGCTTCCTAGGTACGCAGCTTGGCTTGGATCCTCGTGAAACACGCTGGCCACGAGAGCACCCATCTCCGGCGGAAGCACAGCAGCGCTGCGCACCGTGTCCGGCGACGGAGAGTTCGGTAGAGCGTCCACCACATGGCGCAAAAGCTCGCTAAGGACCTAAGCTACCTCTAGAACCAAACTAGAGACGACGAGAGGCTTCACAGAGCTCAGCATTGAGTTCGCTGGAGAAGAAGGTCACGGCGACCCGATTTGGGGAAAGAAGGAAATGTCGGCTCACCGGTGGGTTTCTCGGCGAGTTAGAGGGTGGAGATTGGAGAACGGTTCACGGCAGAGCTTTGGGTGAAGTTTGGTGAGCAATGGCGCAGCAGGGAACACGCGCGAGCTCGCCGGAGTTCGCTCGCGACGGAGAGCTCACGGCGGCCGCATTTCGGGCGAGAGGGGCGAGGCAGAGCGAAGTGGACGCGTCCACTCTGCGCGGGGCGTCGCCGTGGACGTCATGCGCACGCTGGGAGCTGACGAGCGGGGCCATCGCCGGCGTACGGGCGACATCTGGCGGACAGATGGCGCTCTGGCCATCCACGACGGCGAGCTCGGCCTCGATTCAGAAGGAACGATGACAGTCCGACAGAGCAACTTCACCGATGATTATCTCCCAAACCAGCCCGAGTTAGAAGATGATGCAGTTGACAAAGTTGGAGTTCCAAACGAGTTCCACAACTTTGTCAACTAGAGAAAAGGCCAGATCAGCCGGGATTGAGAGATATAGAGTTTTCAAAATCGATCGAGCAAACTGGTTTCGTTCCAAGACTTAGAAAATTTTCTAAGTGTTGGAAACAGCCCCAAATCTGCCTTGTGAGTCACTCTTGAGCTATTTGTGATCATTTTCATGAGATGGCCATAAAACAACTTTTGTTCCTTATAACATTTGCTACAACTTTGCTGTAGGAAGTTTTGACATGCAAACATTTTATGAAACACTTTTTAAAAGCCTAAGCAAAAGAGGTTTCTAGGGTCTATTTTCATAGGTAGGACTTAAAGGCATATTTTGGAGATGTGATCAACATGAACATTGTTCCCAAGGTTAAATTAAGCATAGATAAACTAATTACCAAAGCATTGAACACAAACACAAGCATGGTTCACTCAAACATAAGCATAGGAAGCCTATTTAAGCATTTTAAAACACATTTTTGCATAGAATGACATGGCTCAAGATAGATGATGATCATGGATGCTTTGAATAGATGATGATGCTCATGCTATGCACATGATCAATGCAACCATAACACTGGGGTGTTACAGCCCTCCCCCCTTATAAAAATCTCATCCCGAGATTTGAAAGCTTGCTGATTTTCGAAGAATGTTTTGTAAACTTCTCTTAAATAATCCTCCGTCTCCCAAGTGGCATCTTCCTCCCCGTGGTTACTCCACAACACTTTGTAGAGCTTAACCACACGATTACGCGTCTCCCGTTCCTTGCGATCCAGAATCGCTACGGGTATCTCCTCATACACCAAGTCGGACTTCAACTTGATATCTCGAATTTCCACTCGCTCCTCCGGTACACGAAGGCACTTCTTCAATTGTGAGACGTGGAAAACAGGGAAAATAGCTCGAAGCGCAACTGGGAGTTGAACTTTGTATGCCACATTCCCTTTCTTTTCGAGAATCCGATAAGGTCCCACATAGCAAGGTGCAAGCTTTCGCTTGACTCCGAAACTTTGTACACCCTTCATCAAAGACACCTTGATGTACACATGGTCACCAACTGAAAACTCAATCGGCTTCCTTCTCTTGTCGGCATAACTTTTCTGACGAGCTTGAGCAGCTTCCAGATGTTGCTAGATAATACGGACTTTCTGCTCCGCTTCGTTCACGAAATCGATGCCATAGTACCTTCGCTCTCCAGCTTCTACCCAATTCAACGGGGTTCGACACTTTCGACCGTACAGGGCTTCAAATGGAGCCATCTTGATACTCTCCTGGTAACTATTGTTGTAGGAGAACTCAGCTAATGGCAACCACTTAACCCAAGAACCTTTTGAAGAGAGAGCACATGCCCTCAACATGTCTTCAAGGATTTGGTTAACTCGTTCAGTTTGTCTAGCTGTTTGGGGATGATAAGCAGAGCTGCGGACTAAATGAGTACCAATTTGCTCATGCAGACATTCCCAAAAACGAGCAGTGAACTGTGGTCCACGATCAAATATGATTGTTCGAGGCACACCATACTGACAAACAATGTGCTCGAAATACAACTCCGCATACTGATGTGGACGATAGTCAGTTCGGACTGGAATAAATCGAGCAACCTTGGTCAAACGATCTACAATTACCCAGATGGAGTCGTAACCCTTAATAGAAGTTGGGAGTCTACTGATGAAATCCATGCTGACTTCTTTCCATTTCCAACCAGGGATTGACAAGAGCTGAAGCAAACCAGCTTTCATGTGAATAGCCTTCACACGACAACAATTGTCACAACGAGCGACAAAAGCAGCAATCTCCTTTTTCATCTTTGTCCACCAAAACAAAGGTTTTAAATCCTGATACATCTTGCTACTACCAGGATGGATAGACAATTTGGATGAATAAGCTTCCGATAAGATCTGATTTCGCAGCTCGCGGTCTTTTGGGACCACTAGACGATCCTTGAACCAAAGGATTCCATTCTCATCGACTCGGAAATGCTTGGTTTCTTCTTCTTTCATTTTCCTCTTTATATGGTGGATGCCTACATCTGTGGAGGGTACTCTCCAGAGAAATCTGGTTGAGCACAAGTGGATGCATAAGATGTGACAACAACGGGTCTTCCCCTTGGATTGAGTGACAGTGCGTTTTCCGACTCAAGGCGCGAGGTATATGCGATAACGCGACCTTCCTGCATCAACACACAGCCTAGACCAATGCCTGATGCGTCACAAAAGACATCGAAGGGCTTTTCGATATCAGGTTGAGCTAGAACCGGAGCTGAAGTCAGCAACGTCCTCAACTTGTGGAATGCTTCCTCACACTCAGGCGTCCACACAAACTTCTCATCTTTCTGAAGTAGACGAGTCATAGGCTTGGATATCTTTGAGAATTCAGGAATGAATCGACGGTAATATCCAGCCAGACCAAGAAAACTCCGAACCTCGTGTACCGAAGTTGGAACTTTCCAATCCAGCACTTCTTGCACCTTAGCTGGATCCACCGATATGCCTTCTTCAGATAAGACATGGCCCAAGAAAGGTACTTTCTTCAGCCAAAACTCGCATTTGCTAAACTTGGCATAAAGCTGATGTTCGCGCAAACGCGACAACACTACACGCAGATGCTCTGCATGCTCCTCTTCATTGCAGGAATATACCAAGATATCATCAATGAAGACCACCACAAACTTGTCCAATTCGGGCATGAACACCGAATTCATGAGATACATGAAGTGAGCAGGTGCATTCGTGAGACCGAAGGACATGACGAGATACTCATACAACCCATACCTTGTCGAGAAAGCTGTCTTAGGTACATCTTCAGGACGAATCTTGATCTGATGGTACCCAGATCGCAAATCAATCTTGGAGAATACCTTGGCTTTAGACAACTGATCAAACAAGACATCAATGCGAGGAAGAGGGTATTTGTTCTTGATAGTCACCGCATTTAGGGGACGATAGTCCACACACATGCGCAACGATTGATCCTTCTTCTTCACAAAGATAGCCGGACAACCCCAAGGAGAAGAACTAGGATGAATAAGACCCTTCTTCAACAACTCATTTAGTTGGGTCTTAAGCTCAACTAATTCATTGGGTGGCATTCTATAAGGCCTTCTAGAGATAGGAGCGGTACCTGGAATCAATTCAATTTTGAACTCCACATCCTGATCCAGAGGAAGCCCGGGTAAATCATCAGGAAATACATCCGGAAACTCACACACCACCGGAATATCCTGAATAGCCTTAGATGTAACTGCATTCACAGTGCTACAGATTTGAATATCACGAGGAAGTTGCACTAGAAATGCCTCCTTGGTGTTTGGGTCTTTCAACATCACTACACGAGTGGTGGTGTCGATAAGAACTCCATTACCACTCATCCACTTCATCCCCAGAATTACATCTATGCCCACACCGGGTAGAACAACCAAATCAGCAAGGAACTGACGGTCTCCTATTTCCAGAGTTGCCCCCAAAACCACTTGATTGGTGGAAATATCATTTCCCGCAGCACTAATACAATAACTGCCCTTATCAAGTGTAATGGCCTTGATGCTATGCTTAGACACAAATTCAGAACTCACAAAGGAATGCGATGCTCCAGAATCAAAAAGCACGAGTGCATCATGTTGATTGATCAGAAACTTACCAGCCGTGACTACCTCACCAGCAGGGATTGCTTCCACAGTGGTGTAGTGAACACGCCCCTGACGGACATTCCCTGGGTGGCCCTTCTTCGGCGAGTAAGGACAGTTGCTCTGCCAATGCCCGGTCTGATTGCAGTTCCAGCACGGACGGTTGGCACGCGGAGTCTCGGCATAGTTGGGACCCGTGTTGCCCCTAGGAAGAGCAATAGAGTACCCTTGCGAAAACCTGTCTTTGCCTGATTCTTCTTCACCGGAGGGCGGTACCGCTGGTTAGGCGTTGGAGCACGAAACGGTGGCTTAGCTGCCACTGGAGCCTTGGACTGAGATGACCCTGTCCCGGCCTCAAAAGCCCTCTTGCGAGTCTTGGTCGCAGTGTACACAGTGTTATAGTTCTCTTGAGTGAGAGCATCACTGACAAACACATTGAAAGTTGCACACTTAGTGCGGCCCATAGTCTTCAGCAATTTGGGTCCCAAACCCCGCTTGAAACTAGCAATCTTTTTCGTCTCCGTGTTCACAAACTCAGGAGCATACCTAGACAAATGATTGAAAGCATGCAAATACTCCTTCAAAGTCCTGTTGCCCTGAGTTAACTGCATGAACTCAGTATGCTTCATCTCCATGACCCCAGGAGGAATGAAATGCCCTTTAAAAGCATCACGGAAAAGATTCCAATCAAGCACGGTGTTGGCGGAAAGAGCTTCTCGATACTGATTCCACCAGATGCCTGCGGGGCCCTGCAGTTGATGAGCTGCATACTCTGCCTTCAAACCTTCAGTCAACCGAAGCAAGCGGAACTTTTGTTCCACCGTGTTCAGCCATTCTTCCGCTTGAAGGGGTTCTTCAGCTTCTCTGAAAGATGGGTGCTTTGTATCCATGAAATCCTTTGTTATTCATTCTGATCATTAAGCTTTGAAGTACTTGAAAGGACAAGCAAAGCTGAACCGTCGACATTCTAAATGGATTGAGTTCATCAAAACATTTCCATACATTGTAAAATACAAGAAAGGTAAGGACAATGTGGTTGTTGATGCTTTGTCTCGAAAGAGTGTGTTGTTGAACCAACTTAAGCTAAAAGTTTTTGGTCTGGAAAGTCTAAAAGATATGTATAATAATGATGCTGAATTTTTAGAACCATATAATCATTGCCAAGATGGAAAAAGTTGGGAAAAATATCACATACATGATGGTTTTCTGTTTAGAGCTAACAAACTGTGTGTTCCAAATTCTTCGGTTAGATTGCTTTTGTTACAGGAATCATATGGAGGTGGGCTAACAGGTCACTTTGGACAAAAGAAAACATTTGGACTGCTTGACACTTCAGAGTCGAGGACGACTCCTTTTCAAGGGGAGAAGGATGATATGACCATGCCACCGAGCAAGATGTCACAAGCTCTAAGTCAAGCTACACCCAGTCATGTTTCACTTACACCGACACCAGCCCAAGTCATCGATGGACCGATTATACGTAGTCGTGCAATGAGGCTACAACAAGAGGTCCATGCGCTACTTTGTGAGATTCATTTTAATATTAATCAGAATTATATACTACCTAAGTGTTGTACCTTGATTGTACTCAGGTGTATAGAAGAAGAGAAGGAGGAATCAGACCCTGAAGATGGACTTGCAAATCGGACCACTAGAGAGAAGAATGGACCAGTGCACGATTAGACCAGTAGAATCAAGAACGGACTAGTGCAAAGAAATCTTCATAACTTTTTACTCACAAAAGCTATGAAGGTCCATTAGGACTTGTTGGAAAGCTTGTCGAGTCTACTTTCCAGTGATTCTAGTGGCGACCAGTTTGGATACTCCATATTGTCTGTAGACCAGAATTAGTATAGACTGCTGAGAAGGTCAACAGTCTGTCGTGACAGAATGTTTGTACAACTTGCCAAGTAAAACTATACCAAACTACAATGTTTCGTGCTGGTTGGCGTACATTGCTGGGAAGCCCTCTGAGTTTAGTTTCACACCCAAGAAACGGTTTATCATTTGGACTTCCCAATAAGAAGTTATGGTCAGTTTATTGGAAACTGCTATGGAGGCCAACAGTCACACGAAGCCAGTTCGGGAATCCATTCTGAGGGGACCTTTCACATTGCCTTCCCTCAGAAACTCTATTTTGTTTTCATACCTATCTAGTAGGGCAGTTGCTAGTATAAATACCCCCTAAGACTCATTATAATCTAAGACTTTTGATAATTGAAATACAGAACCCCTTTTATTTAGTTGTGTGCTAACAAATATTTAGAGAGTGATCTCTACCCCTTGCTCTTGTTATTTCCTCGTAGGATTGCAGAAGCGGCACCTTCATCCGCTCCCAACTGGTGCTCCTACTCCCTTGAAGGTATTCCTTGATTAATTGTAGGCTGTGTTGGTTGGTTCCTTGAGAGTGTGGTTGGGCAAATCCTCGATTCAGGTTGTCGGTTAAAGATGGTGGTTGGCTTCGAGTTTTATTTACCAGGTTGCACTAGTTATCGCTACTTGCAGCAAGTTATTCGGCTGTTCTTCAGCTAGTTATCGCTGTTCTTCCTACGTCGTAAAGATCGGGACAACGTGTCGCATCAAAGGACCACCAGTCATTTACCCTTCATCAGTTGGTGCCGTCACGCTCTAATAATAAAGTTAATATTCTAAGGTAAGTGGTCACTCTATTCTCTTGATCTTGGTGCGCACATAAGTAAAGACACAAACATATTAGACTTACAACATAAATTGATTAACTCAATATGCTTTGCTCTTTAAAATTGTTCATGGCACCATTCTCTTAATCTCAGTCTTAACTGAACAAGTTAAAATATTATATTCAATCTTGGGAAGATGATAGTCATCCTTATTTGAAAATTTATATAGAGATAGATAATCGTTCCATTCGTTAAGCAATTTCATTATTTTCTATCATGTAAATGCAACACTAAATGCTTAATTTTTTGATCTTACCACTCATAAATAAATAAATCATGTAACACAACTTTATCTTGTTTAATGTGCCTAAGGATAGAGAAAAATAAATAAAGAAACAGATTTGGTTTTGATGGTGTTTTCCACCAGCAGAGCCAATGCACTTGATCTCTACCTTAGTTTTTTAAACAGGACAACACATCAAGCAAAGTTTATTAATTCTACAAGTCAAAGTTCTGTGAATATGCACACTGAGCAAGATGCTGCCAGCTACTATTAACTCTCCTTCAACCTGCTAGCCAAATCAAAGAACAAAGGTTACATCATCATCACTAGAGGTATGCAACTAACAAGACCTCCATCTCTCAAGATGGAGAGATACACAAGAGTGGAAGAAGTCCTTCGGTAAATTTTAAAATTTTTATATTCTTGCCATAATGTAATATGGTAGTTATATATTTAATTAGTATTTCTTTCTACATTAATAAATTTACCTTAACATATTCATCTTCATAAATACTAAAAATAAAATAAAATAAAATAAAAATCTTTATTCCTTCATTTACTACATCATAAAAAACCTAAGCCCCATAAGAATAAATATTCTCTGTGGAGGCATAAAAATACAACTATATATATCATGCACACATATTTAATTTCTACATAATTAAACTAGAAAATCCTAAAAAAAGAGAATCCTGCTAGAATCTATCAATTCAAATCAACTCAAAGAATAATAAATCACTTATTGGCTGACCCCTAACCCATTATTAAATTCGAGCCTCGAGTTTTGGTTTTCCTTTTGGAGTGTAATTATGCAGGAACAACATTATGACAAGGAGAGAGTCTATTAGTGGCACCCACCTAGAGCGCTGCCGGTTAGCTCGCTCTGAAGATCATCAACACCACTATTGCAAACATCTAGCTTAGGGGAGGAGCATCACCTAGTTATCAGGTAACTATACCTACGCGATTATCGAGTCTATTTTATATGGTCACAAAATACCAAAAATATGTGAGCACATGAAAGTTCACAATAGGATCATAAGAAAATATAAAAATACCAAAAATATATGGGCACATGAAGATCCATGTCTTTAAGTCTTATGATCCAATAGAAATAAAAAGATGGATAATAATTGAAAATAAAAAACAAAATACTTATCTATATATTAAGGTGTGATCATAGAGTGTGTCTACAGTGAGTCTAGTTTAGAGTCAAATAAAAATTAGAGAACATTAAAATTTTGTCTTCGAGATGATGAATAGTTGCTCTATAGTAATTCCTTTCAAGTGCCTAGTTTTCAACCATGAATTCTCCTGAGTTTTAGACATGACCACTTTAATATAAGAATTTACTCTGAACTTAAAATTTGTGGAGGCATTTGTTTAAGCTGAGTCTAGGTAATTGATATTGTACATGAAGGTCTAAGCTGCTATTTATCTTATTCCTAGCATTACTAAGTTTTGGAGATTTAGTTTCAACAAAACCAAAATCTTATATGACGAGCTCTTGTATGATAAATGTCAAATTCCTACCAAAGCCATACGATACATTTAGAGTTAGGAAAACCTTTCCACATTCATGTTGCTTGCTTTACATTGAGTTTAGTCAACCTTTGGAGTATACCTTATGAGAGTCTTGTCATGCTTTTAAAAATAAGATCACTTACGCACTCCACCCATATATGCAATACTCCTACTCTGGGATGTAAGCCTAGTCATTTCCACTTTCATCCAGATCCACCTTAAAAATATTTTCTCCTACACTAGGAGTAAACACCCAAAAATATACCCTATAGGACAGCCCCCATTTAACTGCTCTAAGTTCTTATCATTATCTATCCGATTATTTATATTCAAAGGATGCATGTGGCTATGCAAAAGTATTGAAAAAAATAAGAGAAGAAGAAATGTGGGAGTAAAAGATGGAGAAGTGTCCCAACAATTAAAACAATGGGTACACAGATGCCCGCCTCCCATATTAAAAAAAGAAAAAGGAAAAATAAGAAAGAAAGAAATAATAAATATATTCCTGCGAAAAGTTCTAAGGAGGGCGTAATTTTCAAAGAACAAATGTAGAATTAGGATTAGCCACTAAATACTATATATACACCTATCCACCATATTCCATACACATACACATCTTGATTTGATTGTATGCCTCGATTCTCTATGGATCCATTGTTTGATATTACAGTATATGAAATGCAAGTATGTTCATCCTTGTTATTGCCACTCCTATAAGCTCCACTATATATATCCTTAGTTGCAGGAAGGCATCCTCAGCGAGATCCATAAATACTACATAATAAGAGACTTGAGGATGTCATACAATCATGCTTTGAGCTTTATTTTGAAAACTTGCAAAACTCTAGAATATTGGTACTGTGAAGAATTTGAGACATAGTGCTTGACTTGATTGTTCTATCTTTTGATTACTCAAGACTTATGCAAAAGTTGTAATGCTCTATGTTTAAAGGTAAAATGGGTAAGTTTGAAAGTTAGATCGGAGGAAAATTTATGGTTAAAAACAAATGTACTTAAAAGAAATGAAAGTATTATAGCAACTCCTGATCCAAGTTTATTAATAATTAGATCTAGGTTGTTTGCCAAGGGATGGGCAAAAGGTAAGCTTGGGGGAATTGTTGACGGTCGATAATGTTCATATTTATTAGAACTTTCGACATGAAAGGATACAGGAATACACACTAGTCTAGGGTTTTAACTGACAACTTCCACGAGTTTTGGTGGTTCTATATTTTCTAGGGATTATTCAAGAAAAGCATAAAAGAGGGGATTATAGTGCATAATTACCACGAAACTTATCCACAATGGAAAACATCACGAGAAGACTCAGGAATAGTCTAGAAGACACTCGAAGGAGTGGGGCCTACAGGGGAGCCTAGGTGGGGCCGGCCGGACCCACCCTAGGGCCGGTCGACGCCCTTGGTCAACCGATGGCCGCCGCCTTCTAGAGTCTTCCTCCTACGCCTCATTAGAAGCCAAGCAAAGTATCGCTACGTTGATTCTAGGGTCAGTTTGATCCGACGGTGCATGCAAGACGAAGACGTGGATCAATGATGTGGCGGTTCCTTGCCCCCTTACTCCACCTCGGGCTATATAATGATGCCCCAAGGCCCCTCCAAGAGGCATTCTACACCCCGGTGCTCCATATTCTCTACATAATTAGGGTTAGGGTCCCTCTACTCGATCTAGTTCTAGTTCATCTAGATCTAGTTCATCTAGATCTAGTTCATCTAGATGTAGCAATTAGGAGAGACTAGTTATTCTAGATCTAGTCTTGTTTAGAGATTAGAGAGATTGAGTAGAGCAGTAGAGATTCTGGAGGAGTTCCTGCCAGTCGACGCTTCTGCGTGGCTATATTCTTCTGGATTTACCTCCCTCGCCAGCAGCTGCATTCTTAGGTACTTTTGTACTTACCATTCCAATTTAAGTAAGCAACTTGTTCTTATTCATTCTTTGGTTCACAACTCATATTGAGTGCTTTGATCTTGGTCATTACATAGTTCAAGTAGTATTTCATAGTGTAAGCATGGTGCCTAGGCTAGGTTTACTTGTGAATGTCTCTTGATTAGCCGAACTGTAGTAGCTCACAGAGGTGACTTTATAGCTGCGTTGAATCCTCTGTAGTCCACATCCCGTTGATAGGACTGATAGGCTTATAGGTGCCTGGTAGGAGATTACTCTATTTCTTCTCCTATTCGGGTTACTTGTCCAATAAGATGATATTATACAAAGTTTACCAGAGTCAGAACTAGACTGCATTAGCTATTTCCTTATTCTTGGTATGATCTAGCCTAATTGTAGGGCTAAGTCTATATACTTTGTCATCATCACAATTGTTCCATGTGGATACAATATTTAAATCCTCCGTGTAAAATGTGACACTGGTATGATATCTGTGCGCTTCTGGATAATCCTACTTAAAACATATTTAATGGAGTGCAGTTAATTTATACCAACAATCCTCCTGAAGTAGTGTCGAGCAACTTTCTACTTTCTCTACTTATACCTTTATAAAAATGTTATAGAAGAATAGGGTCTGGTAGACTAAGGTCTGGGCCGGATGCTAAAAGTGTAGTAAATTGATTCCAGGCTAAAGCCAAGGACTCTTTAGATTCTTGCTTTGTAGTGAGAACCTTGACTCTAAGGTCGATGATTTGGGAGATGGGATAAAAATCTAGGCAAAAATTGGAATGTAAGGATCCCCAATCTCCTTGTTGCTTACCTACGGCTCCATTATACCATTGTCTAGCTTTTCACTTTAATGAAAAAGGAAACAACTTCCAATGGAGAGTTTCATCAGATATTCCTTCAATGCAAAGATAGTCACATGTTTGCTCAAATTCTCCAGTGTGTAGGTAAGGATTTTCATCTACTTCTCCTAAAAAAGATAGGCTTTGCACCAACACAATCAACCATGGACTCAGCCTATATCTACATGTTTGGATAGGTTGTGGTGACTCATGTTGCACTAAGCTGGTCTTCGTTGGTGTAGAGGACTGGAGGATAGGAATGGAATTTAAGGTATCCATAAAAGAAAAGGTAAGATAAAAAAGATAAAAGTGTGATACAAGGTAGAGTAAGATAAGGTTATCAAAGCAGACTGTCTTTCTCACCGACAACGACGCCAGAAAAGCTTGTTGATATTAGTTATGCACACAAAAGAATCAAAGAGAAATAATCTGCAAGCGCACGGATATCGGTGATCACTTCATCTGGGAGATAAGTCTAGAGTATCGTATTTATTTTTTTACCACTAGGAGAAAGAGTGCAAAAGACTAATCTTTTACCTTACCTACTACCCACGGGTTGCAAGACATGATAGGGAGATATAGGCGATATAGAGAGAACTCTTTCTTCATTCTTCTTCTAACCTATGGTAAGTGTGTAGATATTGTTCTAAGGGGAGTTACTAGAGAAAAGAGACAACTCAAATAGTGCTTAACCCTTGTGCCATACACCCTACCTTCCCTCCTAACGGGATGTGGATTACTAAGACCCAAGTGGATTGTTGTAACACCCCAGTGTTATGGTTGCATCCTTTCACATACATAACATGAGCATAATCATCTTCATAATCATACCATGATCACCATTCACCTTGGAGCATGTCATTTTATGCATAGATGTTGCTTAACTTGCTTGTTTATGCCCTCTATGCTTATATTTGTTTGTGCCATGCTCTTGTTTGTGTCCTAGGCCTTGGTAAGTAGTTCAACTATGCTTAACTCAACCTTTGGAACAATGTTCATTTTGGTCATATCTTCAAAAGATGTCTCTAAGTCATACTTTCACTCATAGGCCCTATAAACCTCTTTTCCTTAGGCTTTTAAAAAGTGTTTCATAAATTGTTTGCATGACCAAACTTCCTAAAGGAACGTTGTAGAAAATTGTATAAGGAACAAAAGTTGTTTTATGGCCATCTCATGAAAATGACCACAACTTCCTCAAAAGGGCTCATAAGGCAGATTTGGGGGCTGTTTTGACACTTAGCAAAATTTTGCTAAGTCCTGGTGCCCCCAGTTTGCCTAAACGTTTTTGGAAACCCCATATCTTTTCATCCAGGCCGAATTGGTCTTTGCTCCAGTCGACAAACTTGTAGAACTCAGCTAGTACTCCAAGAGTGTCAATTACACCATCTCCTAATTTGCCACGGTTTGGGAGATAATCAGCTCCAAAGTACCTCTGTGAGTCTTTGAAAACCAGCTCTGAATGGACATAGTCCCCGTCGACGTGGCCGACCGGCGACAGTGTTTGAGCGACATTTGGCGACCATACGCCGTATCTAGCCCCGCTCGTCAGCGCTGATGGCTTGCATGACCTCCATGGCATCGCCCTCGAGCTCCTGGATGCATCCATTCCCTCTCTCTCGCCCTTCTCGCACTGAAACTCGGCCACAGCGGAGGCGGTGTCGTCGGGCTCACTCCGACGAGCTCGAGCGCGCTCCACACTGCATCGCCATCCACCAAAGCTCGCCCACAGCTCTGCGGTGCTCTGCTCTCCAACTTCCATCTTCAAGCTCGCCGTGAAACCATCTGGAGAGCCGCCATTTTCATCTTTCCCCAAATTGGGTCGCCGGAACAGTTTTCTCCGGCCAGCCCAATGCTGAGCTCCTCGGAGCCCCTCTTCTTCTCCAGTTTGTCTCTCTGGGTAGCTTAGGGTCTTAGATAGCTAGTGAGCCAACCCTAGAGCGCTCTACCGCACTCATCGGTGATGAAAACGGCAGCGCAGCGCCACCGTGCTCTCGCCGGAGCACCACCTTCAAGTGGCCAGGCTTGCCTGAGCCCTCTCCGGTCGAGCTCTCCACCTAGGAAGCTCCGCCGTGACTCACTGGTGCTATAGGAAACCCAAGGGCACGCTCTACCGGCTTGAGAGCTCCGGCGTATCGCCGAGCATCTCCACCGAGACGCCATGGTCGGCGGCAAGCCCCTTCCGGTGGCTCCGCCGTGGGGAAAAGGGGGTCAATCGGTTCGCAAGTGACCTGGGATCATGTTGGTGTCCTAAGTTTGGTCGGAGATCTTGCCGTCACAGAGAAATCGCCGGCGAATTTCGTCTCGGTCGAGAGGAAAAAGAACCTGACATGTGGGTCCCGCTATCAGTGGCTCAACTGCTCCCTCCTCCCATTTATTTAAAATCCAGATTTCTTGCAATCTTGCAAAAATCATATCTTCAGTTCCTGAGCTCCAAAAATTGTGAAACAAATTTTGTGATGATACATGGGATGGCTAGTTTTTAATAAAAAATATAATTGTTATGAATTAATCCTGTTATTTCAATGTAAATTCATATCTCTTGATATACTGCTCCAAATGCTGCGAAATTTTTATACTATGCTTTGGGTAGTCTTAGAATGCTCTAGTAAATATTGCATGATTTTTGGAGTGTTGTATCTCTGATATGTAATTTATGTTCATACTATTGCTTAAATCCATGTTTAAATCATATTAAATGTTACATGCTTATGTTGATGTTCTCCTTTGCTGTCAAGCTTGTTCATAGTAGTAGTATCATGTAAATAATCTGAAATATGTTGTTTGACACTATTTAAGCCATGTTTCTTAATTTATGAAATAAGTGCCTTGTTACATGTTAATTAAATATCTTAAGCTTGGCATGTGTGATTGCTCTTAAAATTTTATGGCAATGTCAACGTACCTTGCTTATGCTTCTGTAATGTTTGTACATTTTTCTGAATACTCTTGCTGGTATCTTTTAATTATGCCCCTTTATGAAATTAAATTAATAAATGCCTTTTAATTAAGTGTGTAGTAGTTAACATGTGGTTTTCTGGTAATCTTGGGTCATGCATGTTCTTATGAGTCACTTGGTTAGTACTAAATATGTATTTTCTATGTCAACAAATAATTAATTAAAGGATATTTAGCTGTATTGGACAGCAAGGGAGTAATCTGGTTATTGTCTAATGATAACTTTGTTTTCTGAATGACTTGTCTGTACCAAAAATGTTGTAAACTTTATATGCTAGCTGCAGTTTAAATTTGGGGTCATTTGGCCCAGTAATTTAAGGTTTATGGCTTTTCCAAGTTGAATTCCAGAACTAGGTGCTCTCTGTCTTTCTGGAACAGAACCTGGATCTTTGTTTATTTGACCTTTTTAACTTGTGAATCTTGCTGAGATGTCTAAAGGTGAAATATAAACAATTTCATAAGCTTTCAGAATGTCTTCATTCATGTTTGTTGGATCTATATATCTCTAGTTATGAATTGTTCTTTAAGCGGCTCTGTTAATTAGTTGTTGCTGTTGAATTGTGTAAGTTGGTGTGTCCTTGTTAGTTGTGGTGGTACTTTTTGTGAGATTGTATAGGAGCTTACTCCTTAAATGAGTGTCCAGTGAAGTATGTAATCATGTTTGCCAAAGCATTCATCATTCTCTTCATGTGCATCCATTCCTTATTCATTCACGCATGCAATAGGTGCACCGGAAACTGCGACCTCGTTCGAGCTCGAGCGGGTGAATCCCGAAGGCCCAGAGGTCACCCAAAAGACGGAGGCCCAGCCAGCAGGACCCGAGGAGCCCGAAGAGGAGGTTGAGTGCCCTAGTCATGAGCCTGCTTCGTTCGTGAAAGGCAAGCACCAGAGCATCTTAAGTCTCCCACTTTAATTTCAAAGCATACTTGATTATGATATCTATTGATGCATTACGTATAGGTGTTGTGATGGAACTCTTGCTGCATTATACACTTCCTTGTCCGGATATCTTATCATACCTTGTTGTAGATTTAGGATCGAGTAGCAGCTTAGCTTTTGCTTTAATCGGTAGAAGTCAGGTGATAGACTATCACCTGCGCGAAATAGGGTCTGTTGTTGGATCACGATTGGCTATATGTGCTATCGTGGTAAAGAACCTGGTTTAAAATGACTTAAGCCGGGTGGAGTTTTGCAAGGTGGTAGTAACTCTGTCTGTGGCAGCTAAGGACCGATTATTGTACGTCCTCTTGTCATGTTGAACGCATATCTGACACTTAGTTGGCCGGATAACTCGTTCCGACCGCGAAGCCTAGTAGTATGACTCAGGCCGAAAGACCGACAAGTATAAAGTGCGCACTACCGGAGGAAGTGCGGTGTGCGGGGGGCCATTGGCGTAAGACCAAGGGCAGGTGATTTAAAAGTCCTGATCTTCCTGGCAGAGTGGCAGTCCTAGGAGTGCTGCGCTGATCGGAGCCGCGATTCCTGAGTCGTACCAAAGGTGACCTGCTTGCTCTCCGACGCGGGATGCATGGGTGAGTGCTAGGAATAACCCTCTAGTTGGATAGGAATCAATTCGAATCGTCGTCTCTCCCAGATAGTGAGAACTTGAGAGAGCAGCGGCAAACGTAGCATTCACTAAGTACTAATGGTTCTTAATGATGATGTTGAGGATAGCAAGAAAGAACATATGATGAAACTTGATATGGTTATTATTGTTTGTTAATAATCAAGTGAAGTGCTTAGTCTAGGTGCTAACCTAGTGGTAGGTTAATGATAATCAATATGATGCTTATAAGAATGGTTTATTATCCAATCTAAGCTTTGTGGCAAAAAGGTATAAGTCAGGCCAGCTACAATTTATACTCAGCCTTGCATGATCCTTGATGTCTTTTATTTTGGTTAGACGGGTAAGTCTAGCTGAGTACATCCTCGTACTCAGGGTTTATTTCCCCACCAGTTGTAGATGACATCTTCTATGATGGTTTCTGCAAGACCTGCCTTCATCCCGCTGGGGATGAGGACTAAACCGTGGGCGCGGTTCTCTAACGACTTCGTACCCCAGATGCTTTTGGTGGATGTGATGATACTCTAGCTATAACAAGAACTTGTGAAATGTGGGTGTAAAAACTATGTTGCTTCCGCTATTTCAAACTTGTGTTGTAATAACTTAAGTAACTCCGGTGTGGTGCCGCTTCGTCGGCAATGAATGAACTATGTAACACTCGTTGTATTGTGTTGAACTATTACGATATTGGTATGTTGCAAAGTTGGTTTGAAATCCTTCATGATTTCGGTTGACTACTGAGATTATATGGGCTCAAGTCTGAAAACTTGATTGCTAGTTCGATCGTTTCTACACTTGAACTCTTATAATTTGGTTGGTTATTCGACAGCTGGCATCGGAGCAAGTTTAGCGTTAAAATATAGCGTTTGTGTATTTAAAAACAAAAGAGTTTTTAAAATAAAGTGTAAAAATCAGCACCTAAAGTATGCTAGTGGTCGAATCCTCCTTGCCCATATAAGGACTCTAGGTGGCTATTTAAGTACTGACTTGGGTGGTTTTAATTATGCATCTCCGGCAGTACTTAGGTATGGATGTGTGATGACCGCACTATGCTACCCTGTGGTCTAATGGTAGAGGTAGCCTTCATATGTGAATTAGCCACATATGTCGTTAGATTTAAATTATGCATTATCGCACCTACGCTGAGGTAGGTGTGAGCTGTGAGAGCATGATCGTCCAAACGGCGATCTAGGGGAGTGTTTGCGATGGATTTCTGGAGTGGTTGCATGTCAAACCATGGGAGCACGAAAGAAACTTCACTGGGGAGTATTTAAATTCTCGGGTAGATGTGGTGTCATTGTTGATGCATGCTGGGGCATGTATAAGCAGTGTGCACTTAGTTTACTGCTTTCTCGAGTGAGATATTGGAATTGTTGGGCTGCAATGAAGTTTTATGCAGGTACTCTAATAGCGCGTGTGTAAATCGATAGTTACAGTATCGAGATATGAATGTGTGCCACCGTATACCGTTAGAATAATAATTTTTCTAAGTTCGTGAGGACGTACGGGTCGTGCATGCATCATATCACATTCATACATACATTCCCTTATAATATCATTCCTTTTTAATTAATAAATGTTGCTTAAATAATCCTCTCTCACCCACAGTTAATCCTTTCCACAGATGGATGTGCCCGCCTCACCTCTCCCGAGTGACACCTTTCTAAGCGAGTTTGGCACTCCTACTCTACTTTCGAGGGTGCTGCAGTTCGATATGAGAGGAGACTTGCAATGGTTCACTGTGCAGGGAGTTGTCCCACCACATGGTGTTAGGCCTGCATGGACAGGATGGACCTGCAACTCAGATGGGCAAACCCCATGGGAAGCAGCTTAGGTTGTGGCCCATGCTATGGTGCTCAACATCTGTCAGAGGTTTGGTGATGAGCTGACACGAGGGCCAGCGGCCTACATTCCCCATGCTGACCTAGCAGTGGCGGAGTGGAAGCAGGCTGATGGATGTGCATTGGTCCGAGGTCAAGGAGAGCGAGCTGAGAGCTCTAGTCCTGCTATGAGCGCTATGATGGTTGTGCTCAAGCTGTTCACTCAGCGAGAGGACACCTATGCACAAGTGATGGGTGCTGTTCGCCAGGCTTAGGAGATGCATCAGAAGGCTGAAAAGCATGCTCGCAATTTCGCAAGCAAGCTAGACTCCTTGAGCAGGCCCAGAAGGACTGCAATGACTGGGAGGACATTGCGGAGTATCGTAGGACGTAGTGGGTGATGGCCACTAGAGAGAGAGATCATAAGCAGGTGCAGATGAGTGAGTTGGCTAGGGAGAAGGAGACCATGCAGGAGCGCCTGGTGCAGATCACTCAAGAGAGGGATACTGCACTATGTGTGTCGGAGAACAGGCACCGGGCATGGGAGATGCATCGTATCCATTCGGTTGAGCAGGAGAACTATCTGCAGGATCAGATTGAGGCTGGTCTTGTGGAGATTCAATGCCTCAACAACGTGCTACACCCTATTCCTTGCCCTGTACCAGTTTACCCGTAGGTGGGACCTCAGGTGATCGTGGCCGATGACGATGGTATGGAGGTAGATGGACCAGCTGTGGCTGCACCACCCTTACACGAGGACGTGGAGGACGAGGAGCTTGAACTGGTTAGCGACGAGGACGGAGAGGCGATCTTCAACACTGACTTGGACGACAAGCCTGGAGTGTAGTGGGTAGTTGGTAGCTACCCTGTGAGGCTCTTTTATAGTGTGACCTGTGGCAGTCGTGCCCTTGTAATCATGCTGTAATCCTGAACCTTGATCTAAGACTTATGCCTGTGCTGTGGTGATGTCATATCTTTATGGACCGGATGTTGTAATGACTCTATCATGTTCGAACAGTTATGATAATATTCCCCTTTGTTGTGCATTTTATGGGTATCTGTGTCATGTGTTGTGATTGGTGATGTTGTTTTGTGGAGTTGAATTATTGTGCCTTTTTCTGTAAAGTTATTCCCTCGAATACTTTCAGGCATGATTATAAGTTCTTCTACTACAAATCTTGTCATCATCAATACTCAATGACTATGTCTTTACAGATGTTTAGATGCAATTGAGGTGCGGGAAATCGTGCAAACATGGATCCACCCCCTCCTCCTCCTCCACCGAATCCAGCAGAGTTGATGCAAGCGATGGTGGAAAATCAGAGGTTGCTGATGGAGACTATCCACCAGATGGCAAATCAGGGTGGTCGGGACGTACAACAGGGGCCAGCACCTAACCAGTACAACAGTTTCAAGGATTTCGTGGATAACAAGCCCCCATCTTTCAAAGAGGCTGAGGAATCCCTTCAGGCACAAGAATGGCTGAACACGGTGGAAGAGAAGTTCCGCTTACTCCGGATGACTGAAGGTCTGAAGGCGGAATATGCAGCTCATCAACTGTAGGGTCCGGCTGGTATCTGGTGGAATCAGCATAGGGAGGCTCTTCCAGATAAAACTATGGTTGACTAGAATCTCTTATGTGAAGCTTTCAAGGGACATTTCATACCTCCTAGGGTCATGGAAATGAAGCATACTGAGTTCATGTAGTTAACTCAGGCAACAAAACTCTGAAGGAGTATTTGCATGCTTTCAATCATGTGTCAAGGTATGCCTCTGATTTTGTGAACACTGAATCAAAGAATATTGCTAGCTTCAAGAGGGGTCTTGGCCCCAAGTTGTTTAAGACTATGGGCCATGCTAAGTGTCCCATCTTCAATGAGTTTGTCAGTGATGCTCTTACCCAAGAGAATTACAACACTACATACAATGCGACCAAGACTCGCAAGCGAGCTTTTGAGGCCGGGGCAGGGGCATCTCAGTCCTAGGCTCCAGTGGCAGCTAGGCCCCAGTATCGTGCTCCATCCCCTAACATGCGATACCGCCCTCCAGCAAATAAGAATCAGGCGAACACGGGGTTCCGCAAGTGGTACTCCATTGTTGTTCCTAGGGGGAACACTAGGCCCAGCTATGCCAAGACTCCGCCTGCCAACCATTTGTGCTGGAACTGTAATCAGACAGGGCATTGGCAAAGCAACTGTCCTTACCAGCCAAAGAAGGGCAACCAAGGGAACGTCCGTCAGGGGCATGTTCACTACACAACAGTGGAAGCTATCTCTGTTGGTGAGGTAGTTACGGTTGGTAAGTTCCTGGTTAACCAATGTGATGCAGTTGTGCTTTTTGATTCAGAAGCGTCACATTCCTTTGTGAGTTTAGTTTTTGTGTCTAAGCATAATCTCAAGGCTGTTACACTTGATAAAGGCAGTTACTGAATTAGTGCAGCTGGAAATAATATTTCTACAAATCAAGTGGTTTTGGGGGCAACTCTAGAAATAGGAGATTGTCAGTTCCTTGCTGATTTGGTTGGTTTGCCCGGTGTTGGTATAGATGTGATTCTGGGAATGAAGTGGATGAGTCGTAACGGGGTCCTTATCGACACCACTACTCGCGTGATGTTGAGAGATCCTAGTTCTAAGGAAGTGTTCTTAGTGCAACTTCCTCGGGAAATTCATATCCGTAGCACGATGAATGCAGTTACATCTAGGGCCATCGAGGATATTCCGGTGGTGTGTGAGTTTCCGAATGTATTCCCTGATGATTTGCCCAGGTTTCCTCCAGACTGGGATGTGGAGTTCAAAATTGAATTGCTTCCAGGTACTGCTCTTATCTCTAGAAGACCATATAGAATGCTGCCCAATGAGCTAGCTGAGCTTAAGACCTAGTTGAATGAATTGTTGAAGAAGGGTCTTATTCGTCCTAGTTCTTCTCCTTGGGGTTGTCGAGCTATTGTGCGCATGTGTGTGGACTATTGTCCCCTGAATACGGTGACCATCAAGAATAACTATCCTCTTCCTCGCATTGATATCTTGTTTGATCAGTTGTCCAAAGCTAAGGTATTCTCTAAGATTGATTTGCGGTCTAGGTACCATCAGATCAAGATCCATCCTGAAGATATACCTAAAACAGCTTTCTCAACAAGGTATGGATTGTATGAGTATCTCGTCATGTCTTTCAGACTTACGAATGCACCGGCACACTTCATGTATCTCATGAATTCGGTCTTCATGCCCGAACTGGACAAGTTTGTGGTGGTCTTCATTGATGATATCTTGGTATATTCTCGCAATGAATAAGAACATGTAGAGCATCTACGTGTAGTGTTAACTCATTTGCGTGAGCATCAGCTTTATGCCCAGTTTAGCAAATGCGAGTTTTGGCTAAAGAAAGTAACTTTCTTGGGCCATGTCTTATCTGAAGGAGGCATATCTGTGGATCTGGCCAAAGTGCAAGAAGTGCTAGATCAGAAGGTTCCAACTTCGGTGCATGAGGTTTGGAGTTTTTTGGGTTTGGCTGGGTATTATCGTCGTTTCATTCCAGAGTTCTCAAAAATATCCAAGCCTATGACTCGCCTACTTCAGAAAGATGAGAAGTTTGTGTGGACACTTGGGTGTGAAGAGGCATTCCACCAGTTGAGGACACTGCTGACATCGGCTCCTATCCTAGCTCAACCCGATATCGAGAAGCCTTTCGATGTCTTTTGTGATGCATGTGGTATCGGTCTGGGCTGTGTGTTGATGCAAGAAGGTCGTGTTATCGCTTATGCCTCGCGCCAACTTTGAAAACATGAGGTCAATTACCCTACTCATGATTTAGAATTGGCCGTGGTTGTTCATGCTTTGAAGATCTAGAGGCACTATTTGCTGGGTAATCTATGCAATATCTACACTGACCATAAGAGTCTCAAGTACATCTTCACCCAAACTGAATTGAACATGCGGCAGCGAAGGTGGCTTGAGTTGATTAAAGATTATAATCTTCAAGTGCACTATCATCTGGGCAAGGCAAACGTTGTTGCGGATGCCTTGAGTCGAAAATCACACTGCCATTAAGTTCAGATCAAAGACTCGTCGCTGTCACGTCTTAGGCACCCAATAGTGCTTCACCAGATTGCTTTGGAAAGTTCTCTTCGCAATCGAGTAATCGAATTGCAGCAAACTGGTGTAGGTATCCACCATATAAAGCGGAAGATGAAAGAAGAAGAAACCAAGCATTTCTGGGTCGATGAGAACGGAATTCTATGGTTCAAGGATCGGCTGGTTGTGCCAAAGAACCGTGAGCTCCGAAATCAGATCTTATCTGAAGCATATTCGTCCAAGCTGTCTATCCATCCTAGTAGTAGTAAGATGTATCAGGATCTGAAACCTCTGTTTTGGTGGACGAAGATGAAAAAGGAGATTGCTACTTTTGTTGCTCGTTGTGATAACTGTTGTCGTGTGCAGGCAGTTCACATGAAAGTAGGTTTACTTCAACCCTTGCCAATCCTTGGTTGGAAATGGGAAGAAGTAAGTATGGACTTTATCTCTGGACTCCCAACTTTTGTTAATGGTTATGACACTATCTGGGTGATTGTAGATCGCTTGACCAAGGTCACTCGCTTTATTCCAGTTCGAACTGACTATCGTCCACACATCAGTATGTGGAGTT
The DNA here is from genome assembly GCF_000003195.3 of Sorghum bicolor. Lineage (NCBI taxonomy): Eukaryota > Viridiplantae > Streptophyta > Magnoliopsida > Poales > Poaceae > Sorghum > Sorghum bicolor. The sequence continues at coordinate 26,586,885 of NC_012879.2, forward strand.
CTACTTCGAGCACATTTTCTGGTAGTATGGCGTGCCTCGCACTATCATATCAGATCGTGGACCGCAATTCACTGCCCACTTTTGGGAGTGTCTTCACGAGGAGATTGGTACTCACTTGACTTGTAGTTCTACAAATCATCCCAAACAACCAGCCAAATTGAACGTGTCAACCAAATCCTAGAAGACATGTTGAGGGCATGTGCTCTCTCTTCAAAAGGTTTTTTCGTAAAGTGGTTAGAGTTAGCTGAGTTCTCTTATTACAATAGTTACCAAGAGAGCATCAAGATGGCTCCTTTTGAAGCCCTGTATGGCTGAAAGTGTCGAACAACGTTGAATTGGGTAGAACCCGGGGAACGAAGGTATTACAACATCGATTTCGTGAACGAAGCAGACCAGCAAGTTCGTACAATCCAGCAACATCTGGAAGCTGCTCAAGCTCGTCAGAAAAGTTATGCTGACAAGAGTAGAAAACCGATCGAGTTCACGGTCGTGGATCACGTGTATCTCAAGGCATCTTCGATGAAGGGCGTACAAAGGTTTGGAGTCAAGCGAAAGCTTGCATCCCGTTATGTGGGACCTTACTGGATTTTCGAGAAAAAAGGGAACGTGGCTTACAAGGTTCAACTACCGATTGAGCTACGGGCCATTTTTAATGTCTTTCATGTATCGCAATTGAAGAAATGCCTTCGTGTCCCAGAAGAAAGAGTGAAGGTTCGGGATATCAAGTTGAAATCAGACTTGGTGTATGAAGAGAAGCATGTAGTGGTAATTGACCGTAAGGAGCAGGTGACTCGTAATCATGTGGTTAAGTTCTACAAGGTGTTGTGGAGTAACCACGGGAGGAAGATGCTACTTGGGAAACAGAGGACTATTTAAGAGAAGTTTATAAAACCTTCTTCAAAAATCAGTAAGCTTTCAAATCTCGGGATGAGATTTTTGTAAGGGGGGAGGGCTGTAACACCCCACTGTTATGGTTTCATCTTTTTCACATGCATAACATGAGCATATTCATCTTCATAAGCATACCATGATCATCATTCACCTTGGAGCATGTCATTTTATGCATAGATGTTGCTTAACTTGTTTGTTTATGCCCCCTATGCCTATGTTTGTTTGTGCCATGCTCTTGTTTGTGTCCTAGGCCTTTGGTAAGTAGTTCAACTATGCTTAACTCAACCTTTGGAACAATGTTCATGTTGGTCATATCTTTAAAAGATCTCTCTAAGTCATACTTTCACTCATAGGCCCTATAAACCTCTTTTGCTTAGGCTTTTAAAAAGTGTTTCATAACTTGTTTGCATGTAAAAACTTCCTAAAGCAAAGTTGTAGCCAATTTTATAAGGAACAAAATTTGTTTTATGGCCATCTCATGAAAATGATCATACTTGCTCAAAAAGGGCTAACAAGGCAGATTTGGGGGCTGTTTTGACACTTAGCAAAATTTTGCTTAGTCCTGGCGCCACCAGTTTGCCTAAACGTTTTTGGAAACTCCATATCTTTTCATTCAGGCCAAATTGGTCTTTGCTCCAGTTGACAAACTTGTAGAACTCAGCTAGTACTCCAAGAGTGTCAATTATACCGTCTCCTAATTCGCCACGGTTTGCAAGATAATCAGTGCCAAAGTACCTCTATCACACACTGAAAAACAGCTCTGAATGGACATCGTCCCCGTCGACGTGGCCGACCGGCGACAGCGTTTCGGCGACATTTGGTGACCGTACGCTACATCTGGCCCTGCTCGTCAGTGCTCAGGGCATGCATGACCTCCACGGCGTCGCCCTCGTGCTCCTAGACACGTCCATTCCCTCCCTCTCGCCCTTTTCGCACTGAAACTCGGCCGCAGCGTAGGCGCCGTCGTCGGGCTCACTCCGGTGGGCCCGAACGCGCTCCACACTGCATCACTGTTGATATTTGGGAACGTAATAAGGAATTGATCCGCAAGCGCACGGATATCGGTGAGCACTTCACCCGGGAGGTTATCCAGAGTATCGTATTTATTTTTTTACCACTAGGAGAAAGAGTGCATCTGACTAACCGGTCTATTACTACTAACCTTTAGGCACAAAGAATATCTTTCGATGTGAGTGATAAATAGAGAAGACTGCAACCGTAGTCTCCTTCTAACCATGGTAAGGATGATCTACTGTTCTAATGGGGACGCTAACGGAATCTAGACACCACAGAGGATGTTCAACCCGCACCTATAAACCCTATCCTTCCTGCTAACGAGATGTGATCTACAAAGGTAGCTCGGAATTGTCACGTTCCTCACTACTACCACGGTCCAGCTAGTCAGAGAATATCTATGAGTACCCCAGCCTAAACACCACGTTTACGCCAGCAATGATTACTCTAAACTCTACGCAAAGAGATTAAAGTAAACTCATAAACCATAAGAACAATAAAACAAGAACTTACTAGAATTTAGAAGTCGAAATACTGAAGAATCCTAGGAGCAAGCTTCGGGTTAGGAGAACTTGATCCCGCAGGTACAAGCTTGGAGTAGACACCGACAGGCCGGGCTTCCTCCACTCTACACCTCCACTCTATCTCTCTCAATCTAGTAGAAACTAGAAGATCTATTTCTACCTTACATTGATTGCTAAGCCTAAAAAGAAATATTAATTAGAGAAGAGGTTTTCCTTCGAGGGCACCCCTCAGTCTCTATGATAATTTCTTCATGTCTTCTCCAGGGGCCAGGGTGGCCTTGCTTATATAGTCCTCCCCTTCTATGCGTTTTTGGGTCGATAGCCGAGGTGGTACTATGTTTTTCTTGATCCAATAGGTCGGTGGAATATCCCAAATGAAAGAGTCCTGATTTGGCTCCAGCAGGGGGGCAGGCGCCCAGGCTTCCAGGGCGGGCGCCCTGGGCCTGGCCCAGTTTTGCCTCCGCTTCGGTCTCGTGGCTTCTGGAGTCTTCTAGATGAAGTAAAATTGCACGGTGCGTTGATATCTCTATGTAATCCCGACATGTGGGCCTTTCTTCCTTATTTCTTGATAACCCCCTGCAGAAATAGATAAACCACAAAACTCGTGGAATTCTGTGAGATCAAACCCTAATTCTAGGTGATGGTTGCATATTGGTCCATTCTCTTGTTTATTTGATAATTAAAATTGATACTTAAGAACCGTCAACAATCACCATCCAACAAAGCTCGCCCACAGCTCCGCCATGCTCTGCTCTCCAACTTCCACCCTCAAGCTTGCCATGAAACCCTACTCTGAGCCGCCATTTTCATCTTTCCCCAAATCGGGTCGCCGGAACAGTTTTCTCCGGCGAGCCCAATGCTGAGCTCCTCGGAGCCCCTCTTCTTCTCTAGTTTGTCTCTCTGGGTAGCTTAGGGTCTTAGCTAGCTAGTGAGCCAACCCTAGAGCGCTCTACCGCACTCACCGGTGATGAAAGCGGCAGTGCAGCGCCGCCGTGCTCTCGCCGGAGCACCACATGCACGTCGCCAGGCTTGCGTGAGCCCTCTCCGGTCGAGCTATCCAACTAGGAAGCTCCACCGTGACTCACTGGTGCTGTAGGAAACCCTAGGGCATCGCCGAGCTTGAGAGCTCCGGTGTATCGCCGAGCATCCTCGCCCAGCCGCCATGGTCGACGGCAAGCCCCTTCCGGTGGCTCCACCGTGGGGAAAAGGGGGTCAATCAGTTCGCAAGTGACCTGGGATCACGTTGGTGTCCTCGGTTTGGTCGGAGACCTCGCCGTCGTGGAGAAATCGCCGGCGAACTTCGTCTCGGTCGAGAGGAAGAAGAACCTGACATGTGGGTCTCACTGTCAGTGGCTCAACGGCTCCCTCCTCTCTTTTATTGAAAATCTAGATTTCTGGCAATCTTGCAAAAATCATATCTTCAGTTCCTGAGCTCCAAAAATTGTGAAACAAACTTTATGATGATCCAAAAATATAATATGCACCATGTTTTCTGCGAAAAGTAATTGTTATGAATTAATCTTGTTATTTCAATTTAAGTTCATATCTCTTGATATACTGCTCCAAATGCTGCGAAAGTTTTATACTATGCTCTGGGTAGTCTTCGAATGCTCTGGTAAATATTGCATGATTTTTGGAGTGCTGTATCTCTGATATGTAATTTATGTTCATACTATTGCTTAAATCCATGTTTAAATCATATTAAATGTTACATGCTTATGCTAATGTTCTCCTTTGGTGTCAAGCTTGTTCATAGTAGTAGTATCATGTAAATAATCTGAAATCTTTTGTTTGACACTATTTAAGCCATGTTTCTTAATTTATGAAATGAGTGCCTTGTTGTATGTTAATTAAATATCTTAAGCTTGGGATGTGCAATTGCTCTGAAAATTTCATGGCAATGTCAATGTACCTTGCTTATGCTTCTGTAATGTTTGTAGATTTTTCTGAACACTCTTGCTGGTATCTTTTAATTATGCCCCTTTATGAAATTAAATTAATAAATGCCTTTTAATTAAGTGTGTAGTAGTTAACATGTCATTTTCTGGTAATATTAGGTCATGCTTGTTCTTATGAGTCACTTGGTTAGTACTAAATATGTATTTGCTATGTCAACAAATAATTAATTAAAGGATATTTAGCTGTTCTGGACAGCAAGGGAGTAATCTGGTTATTGTCTAATGATAACTTTGTTTTCTGAATGACTTGTCTATACCAAAATTGTTGTAAACTTTGTATGCTAGCTGCAGTTTAAATTTGGGGTCATTTGGCCCAGTAATTTAAGAGTTATGACTTTTCCAAGTTGAGTTCCAGAACTAGGTGCTCTCTGTCTTTCTAGAACAGAACATGGAACTTTGTTTATTTGACATGTTTAACTTGTGAATCTTGCTGAGGTGTCTTAAGGTGCAATGTAAACAATTTTATAAGCTTTCTAGAATGTCTTCATTCATGTTTGTTGGATCTATATATCTCTAGTTATGAATTGTTCTTTGAGCTGCTCTGTTAATTAGTTGTTGCTGTTGAATTGTGTAAGTTGGTGTCCTTGTTAGTTGTGGGTCCTTGTTAGTTGCGGTGGTACTTTTTGTGAGCTTGTATAGGAGCTTACTCCGTAAATAAGTGTCCAGTGAATTATGTACTCATGTTTGCCAAAGCATTCATCATTCTCTTCATGTGCATCCATTCCTTATTCATTCGCGCATGCAATAGGTGCACCGGAAACTGCGACCTAGTTCGAGCTCGAGAGGGTGAATCCCGAAGGCCCGGAGGTCACCCAGGAGACGGAGGCCCAGCCAGGAGGACCCGAGGAGCCCGAAGAGGAGGTTGAGTGCCCTAGTCATGAGCCTGCTTCGTTCGTGAAAGGCAAGCCCCAGAGCATCTTAAGTCCCCCACTTTAATTTCAAAGCATACTTGATTATGTTATATCTATTGATGCATTACGTATAGGAGTTGTGATGGAACCCTTGCTGCATTATACTATTCCTTGTCCAGATATCTTATCCTACCTGGTTGTAGAGTTAGGATCGAGTAACAGCTTAGTCATGCTTTAATCAGTAGAAGTCAGGTGATATTCTGTCACCTGCGCGAAATAGGGTCTGTTGTTGGATCACGATTGGTTATATGTGCTATCATGGGAAAGAACCTGGTTTATTATGATTTAAGCTGGGCGGAGTTTTGCAAGGTGGTAGTAACTCCGTCTGTGGCAGCTAAGGACCGATCGTCGTACGTCCTCTTGTCATGTTGAACGCATGCCTCACACTTAGTTGGTCGGATAACTCGTTCCGACCGTGAAGCCTAGTAGTATGACTCAGGCCGGAAGACCGGCAAGTATAAAGTGCGCACTACCAGAGGAAGTGCGCTGTGTGGGGGCCATTGGTGTAAGACCAAGGGAAGGTGATTTAAAAGTCCTGATCTTCCTGGCAGAGTGGCAGCCCTGGCAGTTGTTGACGGTCCTTAATGCTCATATTTAACTGTCAACCAATCATAGAAAAGGATCCAAATGCAACCAAAACCTAGACTTAGGATTTTATCTGACAGAATTCCACGAGTTTTGGTGTTTGTCTATTTCTGCAGGGGGTTATCAGGAAATATGAAAGAAAGGCCCACACGCCGGGTTTACATAGAGATATTAACATGCCGCGCAATTTTCTACCATCTAGAAGACTCCAGAAGCCACGGGAACGAACGGGAGGCCGATCGGGCCCGGGGGCAGGGCGCCCGCCCAAGTCCCTTGGGTGCCCGCCCAGCTACAGTAACCAATCAGCTTCAACTTCGCGGATCATGCTCCACCGAACTAAGGGATCAAGGAAAACCGTGCGATTAATGTTGGTTTGATCCGACGGCCCAGATTCATCTTAAAAGACTATATAAGCAAGGCCCCCTGGCCCCTGGAGATCATACCTCTTCTACAGAATCAAAGTTAGGGTTTCAATTCTTCATCCAAGTATAGAGGATCCCTCTAGTTCTTCTAGTTCTACCTCTAGTTCATCTAGATCTAGTTCTAGTTCATCTAGTTCTAGTTCTAGTTCCTCTAGTTCTAGTTCTAGTTCTAGTTAGTTCTAATTGTAATCTAGAAAATAGGAAGAGAGAAGAGGAGAGCGGAGAAGGAGGAGCCGGATCTGTCGGATCTTCCTCAACATTGTACTTTTCCAGAAACTTGTTCGTTCTTCATCATTCTCCAGGTTCTTCAATTCATAATTCCTGAGTTCTTTAATTACTTTTATTTACATTCAATTTATTTATTGGATTCCCGCTTGCATCATGTGCTCTAGTCTTTATAACGCTAGAGTAGTAATTAATAGATTAGACGTGGTGTTTAGTCTTGCAATTACCTGGAATTGCACCCAATCCTACGGATTGTTGTGGTAGCCTTAGGGTAGTGACAGCCCTAACGGTCGACGTATTCCACCACGTTCGGATCGGTGTTTGTAGGACCGTAGTCAGACCTTCCTAGCCCCCTTCTCATCTCTTTCTCTGGTTAGTGCTCTGATGTCCCGATATAGATAATCTTGAAGTAATTCTTGATTCTTAGATCAACTAGAGAACTCTCAGGAAACTTCCTCTCTTCCCACCAAAGATAATTATATAGTTATCCTTGGGCGATCTTGGATCTTAATTAGTACACTCACGTTCTCTGTGGAAAATCGATACTCTGGATTACTCCCGGGTCAAAGCTACATCGGTATCCGTGCGCTTGCGGATTTTTCTGTTTGCGTTTAAAATACCCAACAAGCTTTCTGGCGCCGTTGCCGGGGAACGGTAGCTGTGCTAGTTTCGAACCAAGTCGTCCGTGTATCCTTTTTCTTTTTCTTTTTACCACACTCACCTTACCATAGTCACCACACCACATGGATTTCACTCTAAGCATTAATGAGCATGGAATTTATTTCATAGCCACTTCACTTACTCCATGCTCATATGCAACATCTTCACAATCCATTGGTCTCTCCAACATCACCACATTCGAGATCTCCAACCCCCACTTCTTTCTATTTATAAAAACTTTAAAAGGGCGGTTGTCGATGCATATGTCTATAATAAATATTGCAGATCTCGTTGAGTTGATCTTGATATAGGTCAGCGTTGGAGGGGAAACCACTTCACCGACTTAAATTAATGGTTTCCCAAGGACAAGCTTAGTGTCCTAAAATAAGCACTGATCAGATCGTAACATGAGCTTTGAATTATTTGCAACATTACCTTGTGTATTGAGCATATAAGGATAATTGTAAAAAATTCCTTCGGGTATTCTTGTCACTAACCTTTCCAGGATTGGAGCAAGAAGATCGTATGAATGACAAGCACAAGGTATGTCCAACCAATCATCATACAACATTGAATTAAATTCATCCAAACTTGAATTTTGCAAAATTCAAGCTTGGGGGAGTACTTTACATAAAAACATCCTTTGCCATGTTGCTATGTTGGTTGTCCCTACCTTTGAGACATGCTCAATTTGTTAAATACTAATCACACTACTTCATCACCACTTGAGTAGATCTCTATAAATGCTCTCATGCTACCTTTATTTGCTTTAGTATATGTCTAGGTTTGGAGGAGTTTCATTTATCTCTTAATTAAGCATGGTGCTTAGTTTTGGGCTGATGATCTTACTTCCAAGGGAGTTTAAATTAAGTATGATGCCTAAGTTAAAATGCCCTCCTAAATCAAATTAGACATGGTGTCTAGGTTGTTTTTGAGCCAATAGTATGCTATAGTAGATATTGGATATTTTGTTGGACTAACCCCTGCAGGAAAACTTTCACTATCGACCTGGGAAGTCCTGAGATACACTAACATTGGAGACAAAGAGAGAGGCACATGAAGTTTAACAATTTACACAAGGAAGGCATAGCTCACAAGAGATGATCCATGGAGGGTGCCACAAACACGATGCATAACCGCTAAGAAAGGAAAGCTTCCACAAGGTAATACTGTACCATCACTCTTCAAGTAAGGTAACATCTTAAGGTACTTGACTATCACTTTTATAAGTTTCTCCTTGGTTCTAGCGTTCACATGAGTAAAAGAGACAAACATGTATGATTTACAACTCTAGATTAACCAACTCAATCAATTGATTATGTTTAGTCCTACCACCTTTGTGATCGCACACTCCTATTCTTATGAGCTAAAATGTTGCGCATTCAATCTTTGGAAGATATAAACAAAATATAAATATAGATAGATTATCTTTCCATTAGGTTGAGCGATCTGATATGACAAATGCTTTAAATGCTACACTCATGATCTTATTATCCATCAACTTTGTCTTGCTCACTATGCTTAATGTTAGAGAAGAACAAATACACTTTTGCTTCTGTTGGTGTTTTCCACCAACAGAGCCCATGCACTTGATCTCTGCCTTGTCTCTACGAGCAGGTACACTTCGAGCAAAATATGAAGGACTTTTACAACTCCTAGACTCCGCCTAGTGAAGAACTTAGATATACGAGCACAAACACACTGGAGATACTGGACACTCACGCAATCACTGCCCTGAGATGCTTGAGGACGTAACTATTGGAGTAACCCCGTTGTGGAAGTAATTACTGACCTTCTGCCGGTCAAGAGAGACAATCCAAGATGCCCCGTCATCCCGATCTCCATCGGCATGGTGGACTTCCCAGAAGCACTCTGCGACTTTGGCTTCAGCGTCAACATTATGCCCAGGGTACTCTATGAAAAATTCTTTACACATCCTTTATTAGAAACAGCCATGTGTTTGCAGCTTGCAGATCAGACACTAAGTTTCTCAAAGGGAATATTGAAGAACCTCTACGTCCGAGTTGGTACCTTGTACGCCCCAGCAGACTTGGTGGTGATAGAGACTCGGGAGGCCATTCCTGAACACCTCGGGAGCTGTCATCTATGCTAGTGTTGCCAAGATCAGTTTCTACATCAAGGGGTGGAAGGAGACGTTTTCCTTCAAGAACAAGACTACACAAATCTCAGAGCAATCCCGACATGAACCGAGGAAGAGAACCAATAGGAGGAACAGGAACAAGCAAATGTAGACCGAGTCAGCTAAGATGGTCACTGCAGTTCAAGGAGGTCAAGATCGTCGACTTAAGTCACCGTCCCAGACCAAAAAGGACGACCCAGTCACCTATCTGCTCCTATTCAGAACCATGCCCCTAGAACCGACATACATTCAGCTTCAGATAGCAGATCAGACATTCCGAAAGGTTGAAGATTTTCAGGTTATTGACATGGGACAAGACGAGTACGATCCACCCATCATCCTTGGAAGACCGTTCCTCAGCACCGTTAAAGCAATCATCTATGTTGGAACCAGAGAAGTCCACATGCATTTCCCCTCTAAGAAGGTACGCCACTATTTTACTGACTCTAGCTATATAGTTAAAGACTCTAAGCAGGTCTGGACAAGACGAAGACAACGCAACCGCAACTAGAGAAGGCAAATCATCAAGGACGGATGGGCGGACTACGAAGGAGAAGTGGTAATGTCTGAAGACATACAGCTTGAACAGAACTATCCTGAGGAGACCGTAGCACCGAGTCAGGTGTGTAGAGAGAAGATAGTTATACATGAAAAGGAGGCGCTGCCGGAACCACCGACTACGCCATTCAGTGAATCCCAGGACGAATGAGAAAACAGAGAGTCCCGTTCGGAGGACGTAAAAACAACGAACGCCTTGCCAAGAGGTAAACTTGGTAGTTATCTTTTTCCTTTCGATTATTTAAAAAAGTTTGCTTAGTTAATCAGGTTCATATCATCTTGAAAAGAAAATAAAAATGTTAAAAAATAGTAAGCCCCATGTGAGAGATCATGGCATAAAACCCATAAGTACATTCACTGTGGTGGCGTAAAAATGAAATAAATATATTCTGTGGTGCTAAGGACCGATCGTCGTACGTCCTCTTGTCATGTTGAACGCATGCCTCACACTTAGTTGGCCGGATAACTCGTTCCGACCGTGAAGCCTAGTAGTATGACTCAGGCCGGAAGACCGGCAAGTATAAAGTGCGCACTACCAGAGGAAGTGCGCTGTGTGGGGGCCATTGGTGTAAGACCAAGGGCAGGTGATTTAAAAGTCCTGATCTTCCTGGCAGAGTGGCAGCCCTGGCAGTTGTTGACGGTCCTTAATGCTCATATTTAACTGTCAACCAATCATAGAAAAGGATCCAAATGCAACCAAAACCTAGACTTAGGGTTTTATCTGACAGAATTCCATGAGTTTTGGTGTTTGTCTATTTCTGTAGGGGGTTATCAGGAAATATGAAAGAAAGGCCCACACGTCCGGTTTACATAGAGATATTAACGTGCCGTGCAATTTTCTACCATCTAGAAGACTCCAGAAGCCACGGGAATGAACGGGAGGCCGATCGGGCCCGGGGGCAGGGCGCCCGCCCAAGTCCCTTGGGTGCCCGCCGAGCTACAGTAACCAATCAGCTTAACCTTCGCGGATCGTGCTCCACCGACCAAAGGGATTAAGGAAAACCGTGCGATTAATGTCGGTTTGATCCGGCGGCCCAGATTCATCTTAAAAGACTATATAAGCAAGGCCCCCTGGCCCCTGGAGATCATACCTCTTCTACAGAATCAAAGCTAGGGTTTCAATTCTTCATCCAAGTAGAGAGGATCCCTCTAGTTTTTCTAGTTCTACCTCTAGTTCATCTAGATCTAGTTCTAGTTCATCTAGTTCTAGTTCTAGTTCTAGTTAGTTCTAGTTATAATCTAGAAAATAGGGAGAGAGAAGAGGAGAGCGGAGAAGGAGGAGCCAGATCTGTCGGATCTTCCTCAACATTGTACTTTTGCAGCAACTGGTTCGTTCTTCATCGTTCTCCAGGTTCTTCAATTCATAATTCCTGAGTTCTTTAATTACTTTTATTTACATTCAAGTTATTTATTGGATTCTCGCTTGCATCAAGTGCTCTAGTCTTTATAACGCTAGAGTAGTAATTAATAGATTAGACGTGGTGTTTAGTCTTGCAATTACCTGGAATTGCACCCAATCCCATGGATTGTTGTGGTAGCCTTAGGGTAGTCATAGCCCTAACGGTCGACGTATGCCACCACGTTCGGATCGGTGTTTGTAGGACCGTAGTCAGACCTTCCTAGCCCCCTTCTCATCTCTTTCTGTGGTTAGAGCTCTGATGTCCCGATATAGATAATCTTGAAGTAATTCTTGATTCTTAGATCAACTAGAGAACTCTTAGAAAACTTCCTCTCTTCCCACCAAAAATAATTATATAGTTATCCTTGGTGATCTTGGATCTTAATTAGTACACTCACGTTCTCTGTGGAAAATCGATACTCTGGAATACTCCCGGGTGAAAGCTACATCGGTATCCGTGCGCTTGCGGATTTTTCTGTTTGCGTTTAAAATACCCAACAACAGTGGAGCGCTGATCGGAGCTGTGATTCCTGAGTCGTACCAAAGGTGACTCGCTTGCTCTACGACGGGGTTGCATGGGTGACTGCTAGGAATTACCCTCCAGCTGGATAGGAATCGATCCGAATCACCATCTCTCTCAGATAGTGAGAACTTGACAGAGCAGTAGCAAACATAGCATTCACTAAGTACTAATGGTTCTTAATGATGATGTTGAGGATAGCAAGAAAGAACATATGATGAAACTTGATATGGTTATTATTGTTTGTTAATAATCAAGTGAAGTGCTTAGTCTAGGTGCTAATCTAGTGGTAGGTTAATGATAATCAATATGATGCTTATAAGAATGGTTTATTATCCAATCTAAGCTTTTTGGCAAAAAGGTATAAGTCAGGCCAGCTACAATTTAGACTCAGCCTTGCATGATCCTTGATGTCTTTTATTTTGGTTAGATGGGTAAGTCTAGCTAAGTACATCTTCGTACTTAGGGTTTATTTCCCCACCTGTTGCAGATGATATCTTCTATGATGGTTTCTGCAAGACCTGCCTTCATCCCACTAGGGATGAGGACTAAACCGTGGGCGCGGTTCTCTAACGACTTCATACCCCTAATGCTTTTGGTGGATGTGATGAGACTCTGGCTGTAACAATAACTTGTGAAATGTGGGTGTGAAAACTATATGGCTTCTGCTATTTCAAACTTGTGTTGTAATAACTTAAGTAACTCCGGTGTGGTGCCGCTTCATCGGCAATGAATGAACTATGTAACACTCGCTGTATTGTGTTGAACTATTATGATCTTGGTATGTTGCAAAGTTGTTTTGAAATCCTTCATGATTTCGGTTGACTACCGGGATTATATGGGCTCAAGTCTGGAAACTTGATTGCTAGTTCGATCGTTTCTACACTTGAACTCTTATAATTTGGTCGGTTCTGTGACAATTGTCACTTCCCCCCAAAGCTACCACAAATTCAGCCAAATAGGGAGTATCTATGAGTATTCCTAGCCCAAGCACCACAATTACGCTACGAATAATTACTCTATTCCCTACATGAAGCAAATAAAGTATATTCGTAAACCAAAGAATAATAAGAACAATAACTTACTTGTTGATGTTAGTTACGCACACAAAAGAATCAAAGAGAAAAGGTAAGATGTAAGAAAAGGTGAGATAACAGAAAAAGATAAAAGTGTGATACAAGGTAGAGTAAGACAAGGTTATCTAAGCAGACCATCTTTCTCCCCGGCAATAGTGCCAGAAATGCTTGTTGATGTTAGTTTCGCACATGAAAGAATCAAAGAGAAATAATCTACAAGCGCACAGATATCAGTGAGCACTTCACCTGTGGAGATAAGTCTAGAGTATCATATTTATTTTTTTTACCATTAGGAGAAAGCATGTAAAATACTAACCTTTTATCTTAACTACTACCCACGGGTTGCAAGACAAGATAGCGAGATATAAGCGATATAGAGAGAACTATTTCTCCAGTCTTCTTCTAACCTATGGTAAGTGTGTAGATATTGTTCTAAGGGGAGTTACTAGAGAAAAGAGACACCTCAAAGAGCGCTTAACCATTGTGCCATATACCCTACCTTACCTCCTGACGGGATGTAGATTACTGAGACCCAAGAGGATTATCACTTTCCCCAAAAGGCTACCATAGATCCACCAAAACAGGGAGTATCTACGAGTATTCCTAGCCCAAGCACCATGCTTATGCTACAAATAATTACTCTATTCCCTATGTGAAGCAAATAAACTAAACTCGTAAACCAAAGAACAATAAGAACAATAACTTACTAGTATCAGAAGTCGAATTGTCGAACGATTGTAGAACCAAGCCTCAGGTTAGGAGACTTAATCCTGAAGATACAAAGAAGAAGGCACCGATAGGGCGAGCTTCCTCAACTCCTATCCTCACTCTATACTCTCTCAATCTCTCTTGGTTCTATCACCCTAAAGAGACAGATCCATTCAAGGGACCTCTCTCTGTCTAACTCTCTCTGCAAAATACGAATTAGGGTTTCAGAGTTACATCTTAGGGGGTCAGGGTCTTTATAGCCCCCTAGGAATCACCATAGCCCTTGGAACAAACTAACTTAAACGTGCGCTTAAGATTAATCCTCAAAGTCGTTGGGGGTAGGATCCGTGAGGTTTGCTCTAATTGGTGGAGAGCCCCGGGCGGTCGCCCCACCTAGCAAGGGCGCTCGCCCCTGGGTAGCTTCCATGTGGGCCTAGGTTTCACGTGGTGGCTCCTAGAGTCTTCTAGATTATTCCTGAGTTGACGTTCCGGTGTTCTCTCTATGTAAATCGAACATGTGGACCTTCTTTTGTTATTATTCTGGTAACCCTCTGCAGAAATAGACGATCACCACAACTCGTGGAATTCTGTTAGTGATAAATAAATAACTATTGAGTGCTTGCACTTTTTCATGCTAAGTTGATGGTTAAAATTAGGAGTTATCTACCATCAATAGTAGAGCAGCGCGAGGTTCGCTTGAGTAGGGCACACGACGGCCGCGAGTGTTGACACTAGCTAACACCACTTAGATACTAGGTTGTCATCCCCAGCATGGTGCCAGAGTGTACAAAGGTATTTATAAATGTAAAGGCTCTCTAGAAAATAATCTATTCTATCCGCAAGCGCATAGATAAAACACCACGTTGTAGGATTTCACCAGGATAAGTATTCCAGGTATCGTTATTTATACTTTTGCTCAAAGGAACTAAGGAGATTAAATTAAGGGCAAAATCTATCAAGGCATAGACTAGAGATAAACTTGCAAGAACATGATTACTAATGAGAAACTCGTCACACAGTCACTTACTTTAGCAGGGGGTAAACCATAAAGATAATGATAATGAATTATAAGTTCATGGGTACATAACACAGCGATTAGAAAATAGACTACTACTCATATATGTAGGTGATGTCGGATTAGCTAGAGAATGGATTCTAAGTTATCTACTAACTACTAAGTCATAATCTACTCTAGTTATCTACAAGATCATATATAACATAAAAGACTCTTCATTCATGTATAAGGAACATTGATAAAGTAAATCAGAGCATCGCACGACTTACTCCACAATACCGGTTCTGCCTGTCCTATCAACGGAGGGTGGACTATATAAGAATCAACGAAGCTGTCACTATCGCGAACTAGCACACAACCCGGCCAATAGGATACATTTGTAGATAAATAACATCTAAGCACCATGCTCACATGTGATGTATCACCTAACTCCCTCACGTCAAGAGCTAAGCGCTTTGCAAACTTATACATAAACTCATTATCAATCATAACTATATCAAATATAGAACTAGAGCAATCTAAGAACATAATAATTAGAGACATAATGCAATTACAACAAAGAATTAGAGAAAGTTATGAATAATACCAATCTTTATTACCGAAGATCCGAATCCAGAGCGTAGTGCTCAACTTCTCTAATTGCTATCTAATCAAACCTCTAAACTTGAAGGATTAGGGAGTAGCTAATTCTAATTCTCTGTGGGAGAGAAGCTCTAAACCCTAACTTTGATGGCTACCTCTGCATAATGATTTCTTCACTTCTCCTCTCTCCTCCAGGGGTGGAGAGGCCTTGGTTATATAGTCTTTTCAAGTGAATTTGGGCCGTCAGATCAAACCGACATTGATTGTGTGGTTTAGATTGATCCTTTAGGTCGGTGGAGTTTAGCCCCGAAGCAGAGTCCCGATTGGACTCCAACCCTGGGCGGGCGCCCAAGGAGGGTGGGCGGCCGCCCTTCCCCCGAGCCCGATCGTGCTCTCGTTCGTTCCCGTGGCTTCTGGACTCTTCTAGATTGAGGAAAATTGCACGGCACGTAATTATCTCGTTGTAAACATGACATGTGGGCCGTCTCTCCATATTCTCTGATAACCCCCTGCAAAAATAGATAAACACCAAAGCTCGTGGAATTCTGTCAGATAAAACCCTAATTCTAGATGTTTGTTTCATATTGATCCTTTTCCATGTTTATTTGATTGTTAATTTTAGTACTTAAGGACCGTCAACAAACTCCCCCAAGCTTACCCTTTGCTCGTCCCTGAGCAAAATAGCTAAACTCAGACAGATCAGGAGTTGCTTCGATGTTTTCTTTCCTGATAGGCACACATGCTTTTACATAAAATTCTTCCAGATTCGAGTGAAGTGTTATGGAGTTTAGTACCTGCACTTAAATCTTAAGTAATCGAAAGACAAAAATAGTTAAGTCAAGCACTATTCCTCCTGTCTATACTTCACCTTTGTTCCAGAGTTTTTCATAAGTTTTTTAAATAAAACTCAGAGTTCCCAGCAATGATTCTCTCAAGTCTCTCTATATGTGGTATTTGTGGATCCTTACCATAATGTCACTTACCTATAGCTAATGGAATATTTAAGTGGAGCTCATAGGAGTGAAAAACATCTCATACATATGTTGTCTAATCGAGCCATGGATCCAAAGGACTCAGCATATAATTAAATCAAGACGTGCATGTGTGGTGGAGTAAATGATAGTGATGGTAAAAATGTATAAGTAATAATAAAACTTGGTTCTCATTGCTCCTCATATTGCTATCTCTCCTCTTCTTTGATCTTTGCTTTGGGAGAACATGGGCTATCTTTTTCTCTTTTTTTTCAGGTGGGTAGTAGATACCCCTAATTCTACTGTCGGACACTTGTCCATTTTTTCCGCTCAAGTGGGCATCTTTGTACCCCTAATTCTACTTCGGACACTTGTCCATTTTTATCTCTCGTCTCACTCTTTTTCTTTCTTTTTTCGAGGTTCCGGGCACTTGCCCCTTTTTATTTCCTCGCATATTTTTGCATAACCCATGCCTCTTCTGCATTGAATCTTTTTAGAGAGAGAATAACAATATTTGGGACAGTGAGTGATAATATTTTTAGCAATTTTAATGAATGGTGATGAATGGTGTAGTGGATGTGTGCAAGTGAATATCTTAATTTAACCACATCAAAAGCTCCTAAGGGTCTACACAGCTCGATCAAACTCAATGTAAATATAGTAAAAGATGTTATAGCAAGTATGGCTGTGGTAGGTAGTTTGTTATGCTAGGAACTCATCATGTGATTTGTAAGTTTTCAAAATAAATCTCTAGAACTTAGTGTAGTAGGAACAAGATAAACAGTAGCTCAACTTTATATCATGCATTTCTCTTACCTAGACTTTAGTTTTATATTTCCCATAGATAGTAATTTTAGTTTTAGTAATTCCTGGAAGAACTCTAATATAGAAGCTAGGTACTTGAAAGTAAGCAAACAGAGCAACTATTCATCATTTCCATCATACATCTTTTTGGTCTTTTTATTTTTTCTAGGGATTAAACTTAGCAGGAAAATAAAGCACACTTGTCTACACACTCTTTTTATTTTGTTTTCATGTTTATAAAATGCAGTAAATTTAAGCAAGAAAATATTTATTTGGTTTTCTAAGTTTTTCCTTTTAAGATAAAATACTAAAATAGAAAAGAATAAATAAGAAGAGCAAATAAAAACTTACTTGATAAATTGGGGAGGAACTCCCCCAAGCTGGATGTTGACGTCGGTCTAACCCGATGTTCCAGAACCGCATCATGGTTGTGATGTTGTCGTTCATTGTTGTTGTATCTTGTCTCAGCTCTTCTACTGCAGTGGCATGGTCCTAGTTCCATTTTTTGTTGTTCTTCTAGGAGTCGTCCATGTTCTGCTTGCGTGTTCTAGATGTCAAGGAGGGTGTTGTCGGTACGAGTGAAGAAAGCACCGGCCTCTTGATAGTAGTCATTCGTGAAAGCGTAGGAGGCGTCGGAGTATCGTCCTACATCAAATTGGGGCGGAGGTCTGGATCCTGAAGCTCCATATGGATCAGTGGAGTACCTGCCCATATGGAAAGGCGGGTTTGTCCACTGGTGATCTTGGCTCTCCGGTCATGACTCCTCTGTTGGCTCTTGTGGTTGCGCATGTCGAACCCATGGGTCTCGAAGGACTCGAGGGTTGTAGTCGCAATAATGCAGGTGCGCTGCTTCTTCTGGTCCAGGGTCAGCTCCATACCAGGTGCGTTCTTGATGGGTGTTGCTGCAATCTCAATCAAAAAGTTTTGCACAACGTAGAGGCCAAGTTTTGGGTTAGGTAACCGAATCTTGCCTTTATCATCATGTAGCATATACATTATATTCCCCTCTTTCTTTAACATCCGAGCCTGTCTAAATGTGTCATAGCCATGATAAATTCTTAACTCATCTATGAAGTCCAACGATGAGTTTTCTAGTAAGTGAAGATTAAAGGCTAGACGAGTGATAAGTGAAGTACATCCTACTGGTCCCTGAAGACTAGTTATACTAAGCCAATGAGAAACTAAAAGTGTAACAGGTGAAGTAGGTACTTTATTAATAGCAGCATATAAAAGTTGTAAATCTCCTACTCTTACTTTCCTAATATCATCGCGATAGAAAAGATTGTACCCAAGCCATTTGTGGAACATCCTAAGAGTGGGGTGTTCGATGTCACTGGTTCGGGCTTGACTATAAAAATTATCTCTAGATATTTCTCTCCAAAACTGGTGTCTCTCAAAGTTGGGTAAATCGGAGTCAATGTTCAGGATGCATCTTGAAGAGAAACCAAGATGGTCGCTCAGTTCTCTCCAAGACAACATAATCTCCTATTTGAACATCCGAAAAACAATTCCCCCCTCATAGTATTGTAAAGTGCAAAGAAATTCGAGGGTGAGAAGACGAGAACCCAGTTCAGTTATATTCCAAAAATTTGTCCAACTTATCATCTGAAAAATTAAGTCGAATTCAGTGTCCATACCTGTTTCTTGTAGTAAGATTGGATCGAGAGTAGGGGTGTGAATGAAATCTTTGTTCTTCAATTGCTGATAGACTTCCTTCTCCCTTCGGGTCTTCAGTCCTAGGTCTCCTATCTTGAGAAGGACCTTAACTTGCTGACCTGATGAAGATAACGGAGCTTGTGTGGGTGTCGGGTCGACGCTCATTTCTGATGGCTGTGAGGAGTGTCGGGATGAACTCCTTGTAACAATATTCTTGAGAGCCTTCCCTGCATTCTTCACCTTCTTGAACATCCTGTAAACAAAAGTTGGCAAAAACACAACTAATGGAAAATGTGAGAGAAAATGGTAGTGGTCAGCTGTCCGGAATGTCAGTAGTCCAGGGGTTAGTCGTTCAAGACAAGTTTCTATTTTGGTAGAGCCTCCCCCTAAAAAACTTTTACTTCCGTTTAGACAACTACTTACTAGGTGATACTCACTCTCTCACTCAAAAGAACTCCCAACCTTCTCACACTCAGAGCTATTCTCTGGAAACCGAGAACTACGAGCTTACAAGGTTTTCTGAAATGTGTGTGTGAAGAGAAGGGGAGCTGGAGGTGGCCATTTATAGGCTGAGCATGGGACAGGGCGGGCGCCCTGCGTAGGTGGGCGGGCTCCCACCCCTGGTGTCCATCCTGGGTGTGCCTCCTCCACTTGCTTCCTTGCTTTGATCTCACGCAGAATAATGTTGTGTTGGTGGTGGTTGGACGGTGGAAAGATGTCTGGTGAGTGGAAACATATTGGTGGATGAAATTATGTGATGGGATCTATGTGAGGTGAAGTGTATGATATGTGGGACCCAAGGAGTGTGGGTCATGCTTCTAGAAGGTTACTATAATTAAATATAATGCAGGCAAAATCTATGAGAATTGAAACTTAATTAAAATGATAATGGAAAATATTTTTGTGCCTCCACAATAATTAATAAATATGGGTTGTCACGCACCATGAATATTATTTATATGGGGCTTTTTATTATTGTAATAATGCTATGAATATATATGACTAATGCAAGATTATGCAAGAATCGAAATATGAGAAAATTAATAATGCGGATAAATACCGATTTACCTCCCGGTGAGGGTTTGGGATTTTTAGGTCCCCCAAGCTGGACCTTAAAATCTTTTAATCTTCTGAGTTACCTTCCTCTGGAGATGGTGTCTCCAGTGGTTCTTCATGAACTTCCTTCACTGTAGAGTCTCTCTCTGGTCTGGGTTTGAATGTGAAGTGTTCTTCTTGTCCATTTATGTTGAACTTGATTTCTCCTTTCCCGACATCAATGTGGGCATTGGCAGTGCTCAGAAATGGCCTTCCAAGGATGACAGACACTTTTGAGTCAGGACTCATGTCCAGTACTACGAAGTCTACTGGCACCAGGAAATCTCTTATCTTGACTGGAATGTTCTCGGCGATGCCCAACGGGTGTCGAACCGATTGATCTGCTAGTTGTAGGCACATTGATGTTGGTTCTAGGGTCGCATGTTCAAGCTTCTTGTAGACTGATGCTGGCATTACACTGACACTTGCTCCGAGATCACAAAGTGCATTGTTGAAGTGTTGTTTTCCGATTGAGAAATCAATAGTGGGACATCCGGAATCTTCCTTCTTCTTTGGTGGCTTATTGAGGATGGCCGCACTACATTCTTCTGTCAGCTTGATAACCTCAGTGGTGGGCAGTGGTCTCTTCTTGTTAAGAATATCTCTGATGTACTTTGCATATGTAGGTACCTGTATGGCATCGAGCAGAGGTATGTTGACGTATAATTTCTGAATGACCTCTACAAACTTACCAAACTGCTCATCCGACTGCAGTCCTCTGTTTCTTCTGGGAAATGGCAAATAGTTGGTGTCGTAAAAATCTTTTCTCATTTCTCCAGTTCTTGGTGGTTGTAGCAGATCTTCTGCTTCAACTGGGCTTTCTTCTTCTATCACTGCTGGTTGCACTGGTGCTGATGTTCTTTGTTTCTCTTTTGGGTATGGGGGATCTCTGGTGGCTTTGCCTCCTCTAGTAGTTATATTCTTTACCTGCTCAAGGTTAGTAGCAACAGGCAGTGCAGCAGCTATCTTTATTAATTTAAGCTCTACCCTTTTATTAAGAGTGTTTTGCTCATCAAAGGCAGTTAGTAGAAAATCCATTTTATTGTGTATATCTTTTAGAGATGATTCATTTGTATCTAGCCTTTGTTTAACTTCATCATTAATTTTGGGTTGTTGAGCAATTATCTCTTTTAATGAAAGTTCCTTGAAAGTATTACCTGAATTCATACCTTTGCTATTGGGTTGACTCGAGGTAGGTTGATATTTGTATGCTGTCTCAATGGCCCTTTGATCTTCTTTGAACTTGGCCCTCTGGTCAATCCAATGTAGCAAATTTTCCATCTTAGTTGATAATGCATTTACTTCTTCTGGTATTTCTTCAGTTTGATGACATTGTTGAGTTTTATCTTGGAACCAGCTTTGGTTTTCTGCTATCTTATCCAAAAGTATCTCTGCTTTTCCAGTTGTAAGCTCCAAGAATGATTCTTTAGCACATGCATCTAGGCACTCACGAGCCTTCTGGGTTAATCCATGGTAGAAGGTCTGCATAAGTAACCATGTGGCCATTCCACGGTGAGGACAATCTGATATGTATCCTTGAAAACGCTCCCATGCTTCTGAAATGGTTTCTGTCTTCTGCTGTTGGAAACTGACAATATTTCCTCTTAAGGCAGTTGTTTTGCCTATAGGGAAAAACTTTGATAGAAAGGCATCTGACAAGTTCATCCAGTTGTTGATGTTATCTTGATGAGTGTAGAACCACTTCCTCGCTTTCCCTTCTAGTGAGAATGGAAAAAGGCGAAGTAGTATGACGTCTTTGTCAACTCCGTTGATGTGGATTGTGCTTCCAATCTCTAAGAAATTCTGCAAGTGTGTACTAGCATCTTCATGTGCCTTTCCACTGAATTGTGTAGCTTGCACCAAATTGATGAGGCTTGACTTGAGCTCAAACTTGGGTACTCCTTCTTCTACTGCAAATCATGGACCAGTTGGAATGTTCTCAAGACTTGGAGCAGAGAATTCTTGCAAGGTCTTTTGTGCCATAACTTTAGCAATTGGTAGCTAGCTTCTTCTTCTCTTGATTGCTTTGGTTCTGATGATGAAGAGTTGAATGTACCCTAAGTCAATCCTGATATACCCTGTATAAAAAATATAAACATTGAAAAACAACATGGTGAACCTGCCAAAGCAGAGGTGCCTTGTTATGATTTCTCACTTAGTAGCTGTTTTTATGCAATTATTTCACTATAGTCTAGTCTAATGTTTTATATGAATAACCTTGACTAATTTTCTGGCTTTCCTTACTGTTCCTAAGTATTACCCTTTTGTTCCCGTTTATGACTTACTCATGAGACTCCCCGGCAACGGCCCCAGAAATGCTTGTTGACACTAGCTAACACCACTTAGATACTAGGTTGTCATCCCCAGCATGGTGCCAGAGCGTAGAAAGGTATTTATAAATGTAAAGGCTCTCTAGAAAATAATCTATTCTATCCGCAAGCGCACAGATTAAACACCTCATTGTAGCATTTCACCAGGATAAGTATTCCAGGTATCGTTATTTATAATTTTGCTCAAAGGAACTAAGGAGATTAAATTAAGGGCAAAATCTATCAAGGCATAGACTAGAGATAAACTTGCAAGAACATGATTACTAATGAGAAACTCGTCACGCAGTCACTTACTTTAGCAGGGGGTAAACCATAAAGATAATGATAATGAATTATAAGTTCATGGGTAGATAACACAACGATTAGAAAATAGACTACTCCTCATATATGTAGGTGATGTCGGATTAGCTACAGAATGGATTCTAAGTTATCTACTAACTACTAAGTCATAATCTACTCTAGTTATCTATAAGATCATATATAACAAAAAAGACTCTTCATTCATGTATAAGGAACAATGATAAAGTAAATCAGAGCATCGCACGACTTACTCCACAATACCGGTTCTGCCTGTCCTATCAACGGAGGGTGGACTATATAAGAATCAATGAAGCTGTCACTATCGCGAACTACCACACAACCCGGCCAATAGGATACATTTGCAGATAAATAACATCTAAGCACCACACGCACATATGATCTATCACTTAACTCCCTCGCGTCAAGAGCTAAGCGTTTTCCAAACTTATACATAAACTCATTATCAATCATAACTATATCAAATATAGAACTAGAGCAAACTAAGAACATAATAATTAGAGACATAATGCAATTAGAACAAAGAATTAGAGAAAGATATGAATAATACCAATCTTTATTACCGAAGATCCGAATCCAGAGCGTAGTGCTCTACTTCTATAATTGTTGTCTAATCAAACCTCTAAACTTGAAGGATTAGGGAGTAGCTAATTCTAATTCTCTGTGGTAGAGAAGCTCTAAACCCTAACTTTGATGGCTACCTCTGCATAATGATTTCTTCTCTTCTCCTCTCTCCTCCAGGGGTGGAGAGGCCTTGGTTATATAGTCTTTTCAAGTGAATTTGGGCCGTTAGATCAAACCGACATTGATTGTGTGGTTTAGATTGATCCTTTAGGTCGGTGGAGTTTAGCCCCGAAGCAGAGTCCCGATTGGACTCCAACCCTGGGCGGGCGCCCAAGGGGGGTGGGTGGCCGCCCTGCCCCCGAGCCCGATCGTGCTCTCGTTCGTTCCCGTGGCTTCTGGACTCTTCTAGATTGAGGAAAATTGCGCGGCACGTAATTATCTCGTTGTAAACATGACATGTGGGCCTTCTCTCGATATTCTCTGATAACCCCCTACAAAAATAGATAAACACCAAAGCTCGTGAAATTCTATCAGATAAAACCCTAATTCTAGATGTTTGTTTCATATTGATCATTTTCCATGTTTATTTGATTGTTAATTTTAGTACTTAAGGACCGTCAACAGCGAGCACAGTGGCGACGCGCCCGAGGTTCGCTAGAGTAGGGGTCACCTAGTGTCGATCTTGAGCAGCCATGTGGTGGACAAGAGAGAGTAGCTCTAGGCAGACTTGGTGACACTTGGAGAGGAGGCATGATGCGAGGAAGAGGGCGTGCGGAGCTCGTAGGTGCTCGGTGTCAATGGCGATGGTGTTTCCACCGTCAGAGTGTGTGAGAGAGAGGGCAGAGAGACTGAGTGAGTGCCGGTGGCGTGGCATCCTTGACGGCGTCGACGGCCTAACTGATGGGGCCAACACCGACATACGGTCACCGAATGGTGCTTGGGTGCTAACACTAGTCGGCCACGATGTTGCCAGGAGCTCGCGATGAGAGTTTCATTGCCAACTGATAGAGCTACTTCGTCGATGATTATCTTCCAAACTAGCTATAGTTGACAAAATTGGAGAACTAAATGAGATCTACAACTTTGTCAATTGGAGCAAGAGCCAAATTGGCCTGAATGAGAATATGCAAAGCTCCAAACTACCTTCAAGCAAACTGAGTCATGCAGGGAACTTAGAAAATGTTCTCAGTGTCCAAACAACATCCAAAATTGACTTGTGGGCCATTTTCATGAGATGGCCCTAAAATAACTTTTGATCCTTATAAAATTTTCTTCAACATTGATTTAGAGAGTTTTGACATGAAAACATTTTATGAAGCACGTTTTAAAAACTTAAGCAAAAGATGTCTAGGGGGGCCACCCTAGGCCAACTATGGCTTAGAAGCATAATTAGAGCAAATGACCAACATGAACATTGATCCCTAGGACATGTTAAGCATAGATAAACTATTTACCAAGATTATAAACACACCCTAGCACAAGGTACACAAGATCATACGCATAGAAGGCATAAATTAAGCAGAAAAGCAAACATAGCACATACAATGACATGCTCCACATGATATGATGCTCAAGGAATGATATGATTATGATTATGCTCATGTCATGCAAGAGATAGAAGACAACCATAACACTTTGGTGTTACAACCTTCCCCCTTACCAAAATTTCATCCGAAGATTTAGAAAGCTTACTAGTTTCCACAGAAGGTTTTATAGACATCTCTTAGAGAGTCTTCCCATTCCTAGGTAGCATCTTCCTCCCTATGGTTACTCCACAAAACCTTGTAGAGCTTAACCACGCGATTATGTGTTACCCGTTCCTTGCAATTAGTGACAGCTACAAGTTTCTCTTCATAAACCAAGTCTGACTCTAACTTGATACCTTGAGTTTCCACTCTTTTCTAACAGACTCGAAGGCATTTCCTTAGTTGAGACACGTGGAAAATAGGAAAAATAGCTCGCATCTTAACCGGCAGCTGAACCTTGTAAGCTACCTTCCCTTTCCTTTCGAGAATCTGATAGGGTCATACATAGTAGGGTGCAAGCTTTCGCTTGACTCTGAACCTTTGCACCCCTTTCATCGGAGACACTTTGAGGTACAAATGATCCCTGACTGCAAAGCATAACTCTTTTGTTGAGCCTGAGCAGTTTTAGATGTTGCTGGATTGTACGGACTTGTTGCTCTGCTTCATTTACAAAATCGATGCCATAGTACCTTCTCTCTCCCGATTGTACCCAATTCAAAGGAGCTATACACTTCCGACCATATAGGGCTTCAAAAGGAGCCATTTTAATGCTCTCCTGGTAACTATTGTTATAAGAGAACTCGGCTAATGGCAACCATTCACCTAAGAACCTTGTGAAGATAAGACACAAGATCTCAACATGTCTTCCAAGATTTGGTTAACACGCTCAGTTTGGCCAGTCGTTTGCGGATGATAAGCAGAACTTCAGACCAAATGAGTACCTATCTGCTTACGAAGACACTCCCAGAAACGAGCAGTGAACTGCTGTCCATGATCCGATATGGTAGTGCGAGGTACGCCATACTGGCGGACAATGTGCTCAAAATACAACTCCACATATTGATGCAGATGATATTTAGTTCGAACCGAGATAAAACGAGCAACCTTCATCAGACGATCCACAATCACCCAAATTGAGTCAGAACCCTTGACAAAAGGTGGAAGTCTAGAGATAAAATCCATACTCACTTCCTCCCACTTCCAACTAGGGTTTGGCAAAGGTTGAAGTAGACTCGCTTTCATGCGAACAGCCTTAACACGACAATAGTTGTCGCAACGGGCAACAGAAGCAACAATCTCTTTCTTCATTTTTGTCCACCAAAACAGAGATTTAAGATCCTAATACATCTTACTGCTACCAGGATGAATAGATAGCTTGAAACAATGAGATTCAGACAGAATCTGATTTTGGAGCTCTCAATTCTTTGGTACAACAAGCCTATCCTTAAACCATAGAATTTCGTTCTCATCAACCTAGAAATGCTTGGTTTCTGCCTCTTTCATCTTTCTTTTTATGTGGTGGATACCCATGTCAGTCTGTTGCAACTCAATCACCAGATTACGAAGAGAGCTTTCTAGGGCAATATGGTGAAGTACCGCTGGATGCATAAGACGTGATAAAGGAGGATCCTCAATTCTCACCGAATTTCAATGTGACTTCTAACTCAAGGCATCCACAACTACGTTCACCATTCCCGGATGATAGTGTACTTGGAGATTATAATCTTTGATCAACTCAAGCCACCTTTTCTGTCGCATGTTCAACTCGGGTTGAGTAAAGATGTACTTGAGGCATTTATGATCGATGTAGATGTTACACAGATTACCCAACTGTTGACACCGTTTTTGGGCACGTGTCCACGTTGGCAGGATAAGACGGCGGTGTTTTGTTTACAGGGTAAATTGCCGATGAGGATGGTTGCCGACCAAGGAGAGGTTGAACGTGGCTAAGTTTACGGGTGGTGATGTGCCTGTGCCGATGGCTGCGATAAGGAAGTCTGCCGATGACTTTGGCAAGGAAGTCTGCCGATGACTATGGCAAGGAAGTCTGCCGATGATACAAAGGGGGAGTCCGGAAGCTGCCGGTCGGCTTATGGAAGAATTCCGGTTCGTCATGGGGGATAGCTTTGTTATTTCCTTATTTATTTGAGTCGTTTTATATACGGATTCTGTGTAATTTGGAATTCAAATTATAGTCGTGTCTGGTTGTAGTTCTTTAACCAGGGTATAAATATAAACCCTAAGGCCTTGTAATGAGACATCTATCAATCAATCAAACACACGTTTTTACTCATATTCCAGCATCTATTTTTCGACGATTTCGTCATACTTTTTCTCTTTTATTACGAGTTCTTAGGAATTCGTCGACTTAAGCTCGGCGCGTTCTCAAGTTCCGCGTGAGTACCTCTTAGCCGTGACATCCGGGCGCATCGCTGTTGTCAGGACTAAAGTATTCGAGTTATCACCTTTGCCGATAGTAAGGTCAAATCGGCTGGCACGCCTTAACGTTTGAATCGGGTATTAGCCCTTTGTGTTTGCAGATCAGTTTTGCACCAACACATCTTTTGGCACGCCCGGTGGGACCGATTCAAGATCAAGATCAACATGTCGATCTCTGACTTCGATCAAGAGAACGTCATCCCCGTGACGGAGGCCAATCTCAAGGATGAGCAGAAGCAAGCTATTGCCCAAGCCATGGAAGAGTTCAAGCTGCAATGCCTGAGGTCTTTCAGCATAAACAGGAGCGGCGAGGTGATCTAGAAAGATGCACTGCCGGCACCACGGCAGGTTACCTTCGAAGCCAATCCTGGCAAGCTTCAAGATATGGTTGACAGTGCTATCAATCGAGCTTTGATCAACCAAGCTGGCGTACTGTCCAATACGGTTTTCAATGCCGTGGCAAGAACTTTCAAGGAAGGACAGATCCCACCAGATTACGTGGGCCCCACTCATCATCAACCAACAGCACCAGAGGTTACGGCTCCTTCGGCTGCTTTGACAGCTGCGAGTGCACAATCTGCTGTCCCTCCAGGTACATTGGTAGCTACTAGCACACAATCTGTGCCGATGACAACCAACCCACAAACTTCAAGTGGGCAGAATAAATTGACTACAAATATGTTAGCATCGGCAATGTCAGGGTTGACTCCTCCTCCCAACTGGTGGGGTTACGGTATGCCTCCAGAGTTGACACCGGGTACATCACAGATAACTGACATGAGGGGCAAAGCTTCTATGGCATCGGCGCCTCCCAATGCGCCGTGGAACCAGAGTCCTCGGTATACCACAACTACAACTACAAGGCCTCACGCTGGGAATCCTCAAGATTCGATGTTCCAAGTGCCTAATGCATCGGCAGATTCAATGCTGATGCAACAGAGGTCCATAGCCCAGTCGGGTATGTCAATTCAATGATGGTGCCCAATTACGAATCATCGGCAGCGTCTATGCCGATGAACGCTAATAATGGATGGCTTGGACAACAAGTTTTTCCCCAAACACCCCAACAGAGTTACCAGGCTACAGGGTTCCAGCAAGGACAGGTCTATCCCGGGTTCCAAAGTCAGGGGGTTCCCAACCAGCCAATGAATCTCGGACAACAGCTCGGGGGGCAGCAAATCGGTGGACAGCAGTTTGGTGGTCTGCAGATTGGAGGCCAGATGATCAACCCAATCTTCCGTGCAGATCATGCCCCAAACAGACACGTGGAGGTTCGCCACCAGGTGCCAGACCCGCAGCCGCCTCATCGGCAGGATGCCGATGCATATTGGGCCAATAAGATCGCTGAAGTAATCAGGGTTCAATTTGGGATAAAACCCAAAGTCAACACTTACTCTTATCGGACACCGTATCCTCCCGCATATGATTTGATCCCGCTTCCACATCGGTACAAGGTACCAGACTTTACCAAGTTTTCCGGGCAGGACGACACGTCAACCATGGAGCATGTCAACAGGTTCATCATTCAATGCGGGGAAGCTGGTAACAGGGACAAATTGAGGGTTCGTCTATTTTCATCGTCATTGTCTAGGTCGGCCTTTACCTGGTTCATATCATTACCTCATAATTCAGTGATTACTTGGGCCGATCTGGAGAAACAATTCCACAAGTACTTCTTTTCTGGAGTTCTTGAGAATAAGATCACCGATTTGGTCAAATTAAGACAACGCAATGATGAATCGGTCGAGGGTTTTGTGCAGAGGATACGGGAGGTCAAAAATAAATGTTACAGTCTGGTTCTGGATGATCGGCAGCTAGCCGATTTGGCTTTCCAGGGTTTGTTGCCACATATCAGGGACAAGTATGCTTCTCAGGAGTTCGAAAGTTTGAGTCATTTGGTGCAGAGGATTTCTGATCAAGACATCAAGCCTTTTGAGCCCAAAAGAGCATGGAACAAGAAGGTATCATTTGTGGATGAGGCAACAAGCTCAGATTCTGATGAGGAACCAGTCATCGGCTTGGCAGAGTGGGTAAAGAATAAGAAGCCGATGTCTTGTCCTTTTGGGCAGAAGGAACCAGAAAAGTTCACTTTTGACACCGCTAAAGCCGACAAGATATTTGATTTTCTGCTCCAGGAAGGACAGATCAAGTTGTCTCCTAATCACATGATCCCATCGGCAGAAGAGTTGAAGAAGTGAAATATTGCAAGTGGCATAATGCAACTTCTCATGACACTAATGAATGCAAAGTTTTCAGACAGCAGCTGCAATCGACCATAGAGTCTGGGAGAATCAAATTTGACAGTCGCAAGATCCAGAAGCCGATGAAGATAGACCAACATCCTTTCCCGACAAACATGTTGGATGCTAAGGGGAAGGCCAAGGTCTTAACATCGGAAGCAGCTGAGAAAAGTGCATCGGTAGACCCTCAGCATCAAGTCACTACTGCCGACGCAAGAGGAAGAGGCTTGGTCCAGGAAGGAACTAGCTCAGGGAGGCCTCCCCGATCTGGGACTGTGATAACTCACAGAAGGCCTCGAGAGAACTGGCAACAACGGGAAAATCGGTATCGGCGCCAGGAAGAAGATTATCGTTGGGAGGAAGAAAGACACCGACAGGAGTGGAATCGGCATAGGGATCACTGGAATTGTCCGTTCTTCATCCATTGCTGGGAGGAGAATATTAAGCTTCCCACTGTCAGAGACTGCCCTGAGTGCAATGGTTATGATCGGTATGATAGGACCGATCGGCGTTATCATGATGACAATCGGCGACTTAATGGGCCGATTAGAGGAAGAGCATCAGTTCATGATCGGCTGGGGGGCAGGCTCAGCGTGCATGATAGGCTTGGCAATCGTGTCCAATATTTTCCCAGAAACCAGGAAGAACTCGAGGAGATGGCTAATGCACGAGTTCCCGATGAGTTCATATTTTGCAGGGATGCTAACACGCATCGGATGGAGTCAAGGGAGAATCGACGCCCAGTAGCAAGGCAGAAGCCACTTCCTCCATGGTGTCCGGAAGGGTTGACCAAGACAAAGAAAAGGAGATTGCAGCGTGAAAGGCAAGAGGAGCTAAACAAGGGCGAGAACTCTGGAAGTCAGCAGCCATCAGACACCAAGAGGGAAGGTCCATCGGCGGGAGTTAACATGGTCTTTATGTTGCCGATGGAGTTTCTTGCACCATCCAGTGATGATGAGTTGGAATTTTCTGATCAGATAGCTCAGCTGGCTCTGGATCCGATGACAGCTATCTTTGAGAAACCTGCCGATGACGAGAGACAGCATCTCAAGGCTCTGTTCGTCAAAGGGAGGGTTGATGGGCAGCCAATGACCAAGATCCTAGTTGATGGTGGAGCTGCTATTAATATTATGCCGTATGCAGTATATCGGAAGCTTGGGAAAGGGGATCAGGATTTGACCAAGACCGATATGATGCTCAAGGATTTTGAAGGAAACGTGTCTCCAGTCAAGGGGGCAATATGTGTGGAGTTGACCATCGGCAGCAAAACCTTGCCGACAACTTTCTTTGTGATCAGTGGAAAGGGTGCTTACAACTTATTGTTGGGAAGAGATTGGATTCATGCCAATTGTTGCATCCCGTCTACAATGCACCAATGCTTGGTTAAGTGGGTAGGTGACAAGATTGAGATTGTCCCAGGGGATTCTTCTTATGTTATTGCATCAGCAGAGATGGATACCTATGAGAGGACTAGGTGCATTTCAGGGGAAGTTTGGGAGAAGGATTCCACCGATCCAAGCAGTCGGTTCTGACGACGGTTTTTAATGGATAGATTCGCCGATGATGGAAAATTAGGCCAGGGATTCACATCGGCCGATGATTTGGTAGAGGTAGATATAGGTAGTGGTGATAAGCCTAGACCTACTTTTATTAGTGCTAAATTAGATCCCAAGTGTAAGCAACAATTAACTAATTTGTTAAAGGAATATAAAGATTGCTTTGCTTGGGATTATACTGAGATGCCTGGTTTAGATCGATCAATTGTTGAACATCGGTTACCCATCAAAGTCTGGATTTCGGCCACATCAGCAACCAGCTCGCCGATGTAATCCTAACATTCTACCTGATATTAAGGCCGAAATCACCAAACTCATTGAAGCTAAGTTTATTCGGCAGTGTCGGTATGCCGAGTGGATTTCCAATGTCGTTCCGGTTTACAAGAAAAACGGGAAGCTTCGGGTATGCATTGATTTCAGGAATCTCAATAAAGCTACGCCGATGGATGGATACCCAATGCCTATTGCCGATCTACTAGTTGACGCTGCGGCTGGTCATCGGATCATTAGCTTTATGGATGGTAATGCGGGATACAATCAAATATTCATGGCAGAGGAAGATATTCCAAAAACCGCATTCAGGTGCCCTGGCCATGTTGGGTTATTTGAATGGATAGTCATGACCTTTGGCCTGAAGAATGCTGGTGCTATTTATCAAAGGGCTATGAATTTTATATTTCATGAGTTCATCGGCAAGCTGGTGGAGATTTATATTGATGATGTGGTGGTTAAGTCTGGGGATTTCTCAAAGCATCTTGCCGATCTACGAAAGGTGTTAGAGTGTACAAGGAAGCATGGATTGAAGATGAATCCCAACAAGTGTGCATTTGGTGTATCGGCAGGGCAGTTTCTTGGTTTCATGGTACATCAAAGGGGTATTGAAATTAGTCGAAGATCTATTGATGCCATCAATAAGATAGTGGCCCCTACCAACAAGACTGAGCTCCAGTCCTTGATCGGCAAGGTAAATTTTATCAGGAGATTTATATCTAATCTGTCTGGTAAGATTCGTGCTTTCAGTCCTCTTCTTAAATTGAAGGCCGATCAAGAATTTATTCGGGGAGAAGAACAGCAGTTGGCTCTAGATGAAATCAAGAAGTATTTAATGAATCCTCCAGTTCTAGTTCCACCTCAACAAGGAAAGCCCTTCAGATTGTATTTGTCTACCGATGGGACGGTTATCGGCTCGGCTTTGGTTCAAGAATTTGAAGGGAAAGAGAGAGTAATTTACTACTTGAGTAGGAGGTTGATTGATGCTGAAACCAGGTATTCGGCTATTGAGAAACTATGCCTATGCTTGTATTTTTCATGTATCAAACTGAGGCATTACCTGCTATCGGCCGAATGCACTGTTGTTTGCAAAGATGACGTGGTCCGGTACATGCTATCCATGCCGATTATGAGTGGCAGGATCGGTAAATGGATATTGGCGCTGTCGGAGTTCGATCTGCGTTATGAATCGGCTAAGGCAGTTAAAGGGCAGATTATGGCCGATTTTGTGACTCAACATTGCGGTGCAGTGGAAGCCTTGGAAATTGTGCCCTGGACGCTTTTCTTTGATGGATCTACATGTGACCGGGGGGCAGGAATCGGCATAGTGCTAGTTTCCCCTATGGGAAGGAAGTATGAATTTTCCTTGCCGATTGTTGCTACATCAACAAATAATCAGGCTGAGTATCAAGCTTTGATAAAAGGAATAGAGTTGTTGAGGGAAGTTCGTGCTGATGCTGTCGAGGTCTTCGGGGATTCTATGTTGGTTATAAATCAATTGGCCGGGAGTTATGAATGCCGAAGTGAAGTTCTCATAACTTATTACGAGAAGAGCATGCAACTGTTAAAGGAATTCAAAGATTTCCGATTAGAGCATGTTCCTCGATTGCATAATGAAGAGGCCAATCGGTTAGCTCAGCATGCCTCGGGATATCAGCCTATGATTAATACAATATCGGCAATCGGTGCCGATGATTGGAGAAAAGAAATTATTGATTATTTGAAAGATGCATCTAAGAAAGTTGAAAGACGAGTTCGGTTTCAAGCAACCAAGTATGTGCTCCTCGGAGATGAATTGTATTATCGAACTATTGATGGAATTCTTCTCCGATGCCTAGGTGATGATGAAGCTAGGAGTTTGATGGGAGAGATCCATGAGGGAGTGTGTGGAGCACATCAGTCAGCTTTTAAGATGAAGTGGATGGTTAGAAGGAATGGATATTTTTGGCCAACCATACTTGAGGATTGCTTTAAGTATTTCAAGGGATGTCAAGGTTGTCAAAAGTTTGGTAACATTCAAAGAGCACCCGCATCGGCTATGAATCCTATTATCAAGCCTTGGCCGTTCTGGGGATGGGCTATCGATCTGATCGGCCAGATTTATCCACCATCTAGCAAAGGGCATAAGTTTATTCTGGTTGCCACCGATTATTTCACTAAATGGGTTGAAGCTATTCCTTTGAAGAAGGTCACCTCGGCCAATATGATTGATTTTGTGAAGGAACACATTATTTACCGATTTGGGATTCCTCACACAATTACTACCGATCAAGGCACTATGTTCACATCGGGGGAGTTTGATGAATTCGCAATCGGCATGGGGATTAAAGTGTTGAATTCTTCTCCTTATTATGCTCAAGCCAATGGGCAGGCCGAGGCGTCTAACAAAGGAATTATCAAGCTTATTAAACGAAAGATTGAAGAAAATCCTAAGCGGTGGCATACATTGTTAAATGAAGCACTGTGGTCTTATCGGATGGCTTGTCATGGATCAACCAAGGTGTCACCCTATCAATTAGTGTATGGACATGATGCAGTGTTGCCTTGGGAGATTAAGGCTGGATCCAGGCGATTATCTTTTCAAGATCAGTTAACCGCCGATGATTATGCCACTTTGATGACCGATGAGTTGGATGATCTAGCAGGACATCAGTTAAAAGCTTTAATGAGTATAGAAGAAAATAAGAAGAGAGTTGCTAGATGGTATGATAAGAAAGTGAAGGCTAAGGAGTTTGTCGATGGGGATTTGGTATGGAAATTAATTTTGCCAGTCGGGACTAAAAGTGCAAAGTTTGGAAAGTGGTCTCCTAATTGGGAAGGTCCTTATCGGATAAGTCGATCGGCTCCTGGTAATGCCTATATTCTAGAAACTCTCGAAGGAGTTGAATTTCCCAGAGCGTTAAATGGCAAATATTTAAAGAAGTACTACCCCAGCATATGGGTCGATGCATAAAAGATTAAATGCCGATAACAATCCTATCGGCTGGATTAAAGTGTATCTGGGGATGAACTTAATGTTTCAAAAGATGCCGATAACAGTCTTATCGGCTAGACTAAGGCATTAAGAAAGCTGAAATGCAGAAGAGCAAAGGTGTGTTGCCGATGAGAGTTTCAGATGTTCAGAAGCGCTTGGATCGCCGATATGGCGCGCAGCCGGATCTGATTGGCTGTTTCTATCTCTTTGGTATCATCATCGGCAGAACCTTCTACCGGCTTCAGCTTCTTCTTCAACTGCAACGCTTTGCGACCGTGGGCATTTCGTTCTTGCTCAAGGTGCTTGATGGTCTCCGGCAGTTGGCTCTCTTCTTGCTGGGCCTGAGACAGAGTATCCTCTACTTGCTGGAGTTCGGCCAGCAGGGCTTCTCTTTTTGCCGATAGATCAGAGATTTTCTGCTTCAGTGCATCACCCGAGGACTTTAAGGTGCCGATGTTCTTATGTTTCTCATCGGCTAAGAGTTTTTCTTTCATCATCTCCTCAGAGAGCTGGATTTGAGCAGCTCTATCGGCAAGGCGTCGAGTGGCTCTCTGGTACTGCAGCTGGCGACTCTCCAAGTGAGCGGCTTGGAAAAGGATTTCTTCGACATCGGCTGGGATTTGGCCTCTGAGAGTCCTGAACAGAGTCTTGGCGGGGTCGGAGTCGTCGACCAATTGTGCCGTGTCCTGGTGAAGGAGAGCTGACAATTCCTCCAGCCTGGCCCTGATCTCTGCCGATGTAATGCCGATTGTCTGAGAGGAGCTTGCTTCTTCGCCTTCTTCTTCAGAGAGATCGATGGCGAAGGAGAACAGGCTGTCGGGAGAGTCTTGTTCCTGGGAAGGAGAGCAAAGTTAGTTCATACTCAGAAAATCGGCGAGTAATGCTGGTAAAGATTGGGCGGCTTACTTGTTTTAAGGCTATTTCCTGCCCTTGTCTGGAAGATGCCGATGGAACTGTAGGTTGATCAGCCAAAGTTGCCGATGGAATGACATCGACTGAGAGAAAACAGAAAAAATTATGAGGATTGAATGAGAATAAGTTCATCGGCGGCAGTATTATTAAAATATGTTACCTGGAGGAGGAACAGCGGTTGTCTGAATCGGGAGAACTGCCGATGATGTGATTGGACCTGCTGGGCCAGTTGTTCGTCCACCCGCGTCAGCTGATGTACCTTCTGTTTGAGGTTCTTCCTGCTGGGGTTCTTCCATCTGTGGTGCTTCCTGCATTGGTTGAGGAGATGGTATTTGCTGTGTCTGGACTTCTGGAGAAGAAGGGGAAGACTCCACCGGAATTGGAGACACTGGAGGAGGAGGGGGAGTTGCCGCTTTCTGGCGTTTCGTTCCAGCCCTGGTACTCTTGGCACCTTTCCTCTTTGGCTGGCTGGACTTGGGGGCATCGGCACCTTGGCGTTTGGCTTTTGCCGATGCACTGGTTTGCTGCAGCAACAAGAAAGAAGTTATGAGTTTAAATGAAGCCGATATAAAGGTAATTGGTATAAGTGAAAAAGGGTTGACAAATTGCCTTCAAAGCATGTGCCAGAGTAGAAGCGGCTACCGTTGGTGATGTCTGAGTTCTCTTGGTGGTGACCTTCTTAAGGCGCGCACCCCGATGCACGATGGCAGCCAGAGTGGGAGCATTGTGGCCGATTGAAGAGATTGGGCCTGATGGAAACACGTCAATCGGCTTACCACTTCTGCTAACCGACGGGGGGGATGTCGTCAACCTGCACAAGGGATACAAAAGTGAGTTACCGATGAGAATAATAATGGAACATCGGTTTGAAATACTTACAGCGTCGTAGGGGACTTGGTACTCGGGATCAATCATGCCATGATACGAAGAGGCTGATTTGCAGAATAGATGCTCCTTCCATTCTGCCCACCATAGTTTGTATGCCTGGGTAATGAAGGCGGCTGGAACCCACTCTAACAAATCTGCATCTATATCGGCATTTGGTGGTAGTTGGGCTACTCGGATCCACTCAAGAAGGTTGGCGATGGGTTCCCTGGGTTTTATCACATCGGCATAACAGAGTGCAATCGGCAACTGGCCGAAGGCCAATTGACGAGCTAATGCTGATGGATTGTAAAATTCATAAGTTTGGGGGGAGGTTTTTGTGCTACCAAAGAAATTCACTGGTATAGCTCTAGGGGTCACAATTGCCATCATCACCTCATTATCCCTGTCAAGAGCTTCATCAAATGGATTGAAGGCCAAGGGGAGCATACTGTCTGGGTCGTCGTAGGCCAACCATGGTCGTTCATCTCTGGCCAAGCCCTCTATAGAGTCTGGAAGAATCGGCCGATCTGATCTGGATTACCCCCTGAACCAGGCAGAACTATGACAGCTTCGCCAAAGTTCAAGGGGGCGCGTGTTGCCGATTCCTCTTCACCCAACACATGATTTTCAGCTATATCTCTTGGGAAACGCTGTGTGAACAGGTTGAAGTTGAGACGCTTGTGCAGATGCAGGTTAAGCCACATGTTGATAAACCACCAGGGGCCTCCCAAGTTGCCAGTGGATTGACCGAGCAGGAGTTTCTGGGCTACTTGATGAAGAAGGTGGTAGGTGGCGCCAAGCAAGTATCGGCCGAGGGGGAATCGGCCACCGTTAGCCAGTCTTTCTGCTGCCGATAGATAGACAGAAGTCGGCCCTGCCGATCGACCACAGAATACAAACTTGTCCAGCCACATGTTCAGAAAGGTGGTTTGTTCCTTTATGGTGACGGGCCCTTTCCCACGATACTTCTGAATGTACCCTGACCAGCCGCCGATAGCGCAAGTCTCCACTTTGGCACTAGGAGCAGTATCAAAAAAGTGGGTGCTATCGGCAGAAGATACATCTAGACCGGTGAGCATGGCTACATCGGCAAGGGTAGGAGAAGCAGGGCCGTGGCCAAAGACAAAAGCATTGAGGGTGTCTGACCAGAAGTAAGACGCAGCTATCAACAGTGACTCGTTCCTGTGCATATCGGCAATAGATAACCTGATGCATTGGTCCAGCTTCCTCTCACCCCACTGGGCCTCATTAGAGTTGCTGACCCTCAAGAACCAGTCTTTCCACCCTATGGTAGGGCTAGGCCAAGAGCGGAAGGTGTCTTTCCACAGATCTAAAGAAAAATTTTCGGCTCTAAAGGGGATCCTATTGGTTTCTGCGTTGATAAGGATGGTTGGATCTGGGTCCCCTAGAGGGCCGAGGCATTGAAGGTGTGGTTGATCAGTGGGGATGACAATTTTGTTAGACAGCTCCTAGTGATTTTGGGAATAAAAGAAATACAAAGAAAAGAGAAGATATTCAGTAAAATGAATTGTGGATGAACAGGGATGCGAAGAAAAATACAGAAAACGGGATGGAGATCTGACCTCAGGAACGACGAAGCCAATGGCCATCTTGCCGCGAAGAAAGCGTGTGAGGGCACCGGAGTTGATGAGGAAGAGTGCTTGTCGGAAGTATTGGAGATTTTGAATGGCGCCGCCGCTGGAAAAGTGAAAGTTGGGATGGTGGAGAAGGAGTACCCGAGAAGGAACTATTTATAGGATAAAACGGGCAAGGGCAAATCTGACTTATCTCTTTGCCGCATCCGGGAAGCCCGAGGGTGCTCAGGTAGATATGGTAACTATTCGCACGGTAATCAAGGGATTGTGCAGGTGATTTGACGGGAGGCGGTCATTACCTGGAGATATTTTACTGTGCGGGATCTTCTGGTCGGTCCATCGGCAGCATACTGTAACGGTCATATTGCCGATGGGCGGGTAAGGTAAAGGTGGCCATTTGTACGAACGTCCTGATTAGTCCATCGGTGGATCTTCGTAACGGTAATATTGCCGATGCGCGGATGAGAAGGAAGTGTCTGTTTAGGAAGTTGAGGATTTTGAGGAATCTGCAGGAGAATAGGATCGGGGTTGTTTGGATTGAGGTTGTCGGTTACCAGATTAGGAGCATTAATTGCGGGGAAAGGCATCATTACTGCAGAGAATTTCGGAGCACTGGTGATTTCATACTCCGAAATTGGGGGGCATGTGTTGACACCATTTTTGGGCACGTGTCCAGGTTGGCAGGATAAGACGGCGGTGTTTTGTTTACAGGGTAAATTGCCGATGAGGATGGTTGCCGACCAAGGAGAGGTTGAACGTGGCTAAGTTTACGGGTGGTGATGTGCCTGTGCCGATGGCTGCGATAAGGAAGTCTGCCGATGACTTTGGCAAGGAAGTCTGCCGATGACTATGGCAAGGAAGTCTGCCGATGATACAAAGGGGGAGTCCGGAAGCTGCCGGTCGGCTTATGGAAGAATTCCGGTTCGTCACGGGGGATAGCTTTGTTATTTCCTTATTTATTTGAGTCGTTTTATATACGGATTCTGTGTAATTTGGAATTCGAATTATAGTCGTGTCTGGTTGTAGTTCTTTAACCAGGGTATAAATATAAACCCTAAGGCCTTGTAATGAGACATCTATTAATCAATCAAACACACGTTTTTACTCATATTCCAGCATCTATTTTTCGACGATTTCGTCATACTTTTTCTCTTTTATTACGAGTTCTTAGGAATTCGTTGACTTAAGCTCGGCGCGTTCTCAAGTTCCGCGTGAGTACCTCTTAGCCGTGACATCCGGGCGCATCGCTGTTGTCAGGACTAAAGTATTCTAGTTATCACCTTTGCCGATAGTAAGGTCAAATCGGCTGGCACGCCTTAACGTTTGAATCGGGTATTAGCCCTTTGTGTTTGCAGATCAGTTTTGCACCAACACCAACTGATAGTGCCCCCAGATCTTTAGGGCATGAGCCACTACTACCAATTATAAATCATGAGTGGGGTAATTGACCTCATGTTTTCGAAGTTGGCGCGACGCATAAGCGATGACTGAACCTTCTTGCATAAGCACGTAGCCCAGACCAATACGGATGAATCACAAAATACATCGAACAACTTCTCAATATTGGATTGAGATAAGACAGGAGCTGATTTCAGCAAGGTTCTCAACTTGTGGAATGCCTCATCACACTTTGGCGTCCACAGGAAATTTTCATTTTTCTGAAGTAAACGAGTCATAGACTTGGATATCTTGGAAAACTCCACAATGAAGCGACGATAATACCCAGCCAAACCTAGAAAACTCCACACCTCATGCACTGAGGTCAGAACCTTCCAATCTAGCACTTCTTGCACCTTGGCCGGATCGACCGAGATTCCTTCTTTAGACAGGACATGGCCCAAAAAAGGTACTTTCTTTAGCCAAAACTCACACTTGCTAAACTTAGCATATAGCTGATGCTCATGCAACCGAGTTAGGACAACACGCAGTTGCTCTACATGCTCGTCTTCATTTCAAGAATACTAAGATATCATCAATGAAGACCGCCATGAACTTGTCCAACTCAGGCAAGAAGACTGAATTCATGAGATACATGAAATGCGCCAGAGCATTGGTCAGACCGAAGGACTTAATGAGATACTCTTAAAACCCATACCTCATTGAGAAAGTCGTCTTGGGTATATCTTTAGGATTTAATCAGATACTCTTACAACCCATACCTCATTGAGAAAGTCGTCTTGGGTATATCTTCAGGATGGATCTTGATCTCATGGTACCCAGATCGCAAATCAATCTTGGAGAATAGCTTGGCTTTAGACAACTGATCAAACAGGATATCAATACAAGGAAGAGGGTATTTATTCTTGATAGGCACTACGTTGAGTGGATGATAATCCACACACATGCGCAAGGATTGATCCTTCTCCATAAAGATAGCCAGACAACCCCAAAGAGAATAACTAGGACAAATAAGACCCTTCTTCAACAACTCATTCAACTGGGTCTTAATCTTAACTAGCTCATTTGGTGGCATTCTATAAGGTCTTCTAGAGATAGGAGAAATGCCTAGAAGCAATTCGATTTAAACTCCACGTCCCGGTCCGATGAAAGCCTAGGCAAGTCATCAGGAAAGACGTCTCGAAACTCACACACCACTGAAATGACCTTGATGGCACTAGATGTAACTGCGTTCATCGTGCGATGGATGTTAATATCATGAAGAAGTTGCACTAAGAATGCCTCCTTAGTGCTAGTTCCCTTAACATCACCACGTGAGTAGTAGTGTCAATAAGGACCCCATTACCACTCATCCATTTCATTCCCAAAATCACATCTATGCTCACACCAGGCAAGACTACCAAATCAGCAAGAAACTGATGGTCTCCTATTTCCAGAGTACGCCCCAAAATCACTTGATTTGTAGAAATATTATTCCCAGTGGCACTAATGTAGTAGCTGCCTTTATCAAGGGTGACTGCCTTGAGATTAGGCTTAGACACAAAGTCTGAACTCACAAATCAATGTGATGCTCCAGAATCAAAAGGCACAACTACAACACTTCGATTAACTAGAAACTTACCAGCCCTCACCACTTCACCAGCAGGAATCTCTTCAACGGTAGTGTGATGAACATGCCCTTGATGGATGTTCCCCTGATTGGTTTTCTTCGGCGGGCACGGGCAGTTGCTTTGCCAATGACCCATCTTATTACAATTCTAGCATGGACGGTTGGCAGATGGAGCTTTGGCATTGCTGGGCCTAGTGTTTCCCCTCAAAAGAGCAATGGAATACCCCTTACGGAACCCAGTTTTCACCAAATTCTTCCTCACCTGTGAAAGGTCCAAATGGCTAGAGGGGGGTGAATAGCCTATTTAAATTTTCTACAAACTTCAACTAGACAAGTTGATTAGTAAAACAAATGGCGAAGCTATTCTAGCACTAGCACAACTAAGCTATGCAAGCCACCTATACAAGTCTAGCAAGAAGGCTATATACTAAAACACAACAACTAGAGAAGGCTACACCACAACTCTATACTAGCAAGAACTAAGCTACACAAGCTAAACTAACAAGATAGGCAAGTATGTAAAGAGAGGAGAGTGATTGTTATACCAACGTTGTAGAGATGAGATATATCCAATCAATCATGTACACAATCACAAGAGAGACCTCGGCAAGAGATGACACAAGATTTTTTACCGAGGTTCACTTGCTTCCCGGCAAGCTACTCCTCATTGTGGCGATACACCCACTTGATGGATCACGAGCTAATTGGCAATCCAAAGATAAACCCTCAGCAGGTGCCACACATCCACTCACAAGATGGGGATCCTCCAAGCCACGAGCAATTCACTAGAGTAGCCAATTGCGAGCTCAACACCACCGCTGCTCCAAGCCGACTAGGGTGTCGGGAAACACCCAAGAGTAACAAGAAATCCCCAGCAAACTCATGAATCAAGTGCCACTAAATGCAACTCTCAGAGCAATGCACTTGAATCTCACTCAATCTCACTAGGATTAGCAATCAGGCAAGGAGATGAGTGGAGGGAGTGTTCTCTAGCTCAAATGCCCCAAGTAATCAAAAGTGCAAGAGAGAGTCTCCCAAAGCCGGCCACCTTCTATTTATAAGCCCCCTCAAAGAAACTAACCGTTGGCTGTTTTCACTAGGCTAAAAACGGGGGCACCTGACGGTACCAAGTGAGCACCGGATGCTCGACCCCCTGCGTCCGGTGCACTGTGGTTGGCCACGTGTCCTTCTTGAATCTCGCGTGTCAGGCTCTAACGGTCACCTGCGGATCACCGGACGCCCTGTAGGTCCACACCGGACGCGTCCGGTGCACACCGGACTCATGCGCAGAGAGTTCTGCAAACCTTTAGGGTCACCGGACGCTAAGCTTGTCCACACCAGACGCGTCCGGTGCTCACTGGACTCATGCGCAGAGAGGGTTGCAAAACCTCCTCACACCGGACGCAACCCACCAGACTCTCTCTGGTGCGTCCGGTGCAATCTGCTACACCTGACAGCACACAGGACGCTAAAGGCCAGCGTCCGGTGCCTCCACGCTGAG
The DNA here is from genome assembly GCF_000003195.3 of Sorghum bicolor. Taxonomy (NCBI): domain Eukaryota; kingdom Viridiplantae; phylum Streptophyta; class Magnoliopsida; order Poales; family Poaceae; genus Sorghum; species Sorghum bicolor. The sequence goes on from NC_012879.2 coordinate 26,628,698, forward strand.
CGTCCGGTGAGTGTTTTCTCACTAAGAAACGCTCCGTGACTTCTCCAAATTTCCCACACCCCTCTCAACCCTAGGAACTCCACCTCCTTTGCAAAGGTGCTAACACCAACAAGTGTCCACCACCAAAGTGCAAGTGTGTTAGCTTTTCACAAACATTTTCACCAAAGGAGTTAAGTTAGCACTTTACTAGATCCTAATGCATATGCTCAAGATATGGACCTAGTAGCACTTGATTCGAGAGATGACCATGATTTCCCCTCTTGATAGTCGGCTATCTATCCTAAATCCGGTCAATCACTTCTCTACACATCTTAGACCGGCAAAAGTAAAACTCTATGTTTATACCTTTGCCTTGATAACTTTTGCTCCTCATCTATCAACATGATCTTCACTTCATGCTTCATCCCTTTGTGATCATGTGGCCACCTTTTTCAAGCCACCATGCACCTTCATCACATGTGTTGCTATGCCTAACTCACATCACTTAAACACAAGGCATTAGCAACTTGGTGTCATTAATTACCAAAACCAAACTTGGGCTTTCAATCTCCCCCTTTTTGGTAATTGATGACAACCATCACAAAGATATGAAATGAAAACATAATGAACTTGAATTGCTTGTCCAAAGCATTTTAAACATGAGACAAGGTTGGACAAACATTTCAATTTTGGTTTTGGTAGTACTAGCTCCCCCTACATATGTGCTTCCATGAGTTTGGTTCAAGTTTGCACATATGCATGAATTGGAATTTTGGGAGATTTATTACTACCAAAATGATGCCAAGGTATATAGAATGGACCTTTGAAGCGTGATACAAATCGGAGTTGCCAATATACCATCCTTAGCACCAATGTAGCTAGACATACATCAAAACTCAAGGTACCTTGTGAGATCACATTATATGTTTAGAAACCACATGAAAATAAAACTCTATGCTAGAATTCAAAGCATCATTCAAGTTCTATTTGTAGCAAGCACCAATCAAACAATAGTTGTGAATTTAAACTTGCAATGCAACACCTCACTATGTTAGTGCACTTACAAATGCAACAAATGGTTCATGAGCTTGCTCCCCCTATTTGTGTGCTCAAGTTTAAAGGAGTTTTCTCTCCCTATCTTTGTTTCTCTTCCCTCCTTTTGACTTTATCTTTGTTTCTCTCCCCCTTTGTCATCAATGACCACAAAGGTTCAAATTTTAGTGAGAATTAAGCTAATCAATGTGAGGGTCAAATTATGGTTCAATTTAGATTACTTGCCTAGAATATGTAATTCGGTTTGATCCAAGGACAAGCATTTTCGCACCTCATGAAGTATAAGGGTTATCTTGACCATGTTGAATTACACAACATAAGCTCATATTCTAGTTTCAACACTAGGCTTGCAAGCTCACCAACATGTCATATGCTACCACTAGATCAAACAATCATAGAAGCAATAGTGGTACCATACATACATCAAAATATTTTGATTTTCATGAATGAGCCTATTTATCATGCAAGCATGTCTATATGTTCTAATCATGTCCTTAGCAAAGTATGAATGCTATGTCAATCAACATTACCATGCTTTGTTGGAGTAGAGGCATGTCATATAGAAATGTGGGGGTGCACTCATCTCAAGTTGGAGAAGTCAAGTATGTTCAATTCATTTCTCAACTTGGAAAATCTCTTCTCATCAAGTGGCTTTGTGAAGATGTCGGCTAGTTGATCTTCGGTGCCAATGCTTTCAATGCTAATATCACCCTTTTGTTGATGGTCTCCTATGAAATGGTGCCTTATGTCAATGTGCTTGGTTCTTGAATGTTGAACCGTATTTTGTGTCATCTTGATTGCACTCTCATTGTCACATAGCAAAGGCACATTCTTGAATTTGATTCCAAAATCATTCAAGGTAGCTTTCATCCAAAGTAATTGTGCACAACAACTACCGGCACTAATGTATTCAGCCTCGCGGTTGATAGTGCAACACTATTTTGTTTCTTTGATGACCATGAAACTAGAGACCTTCCTAGCAATTGACAAGTGCCACTTGTGCTCATTCTATCAATCTTGCATCCACCATAGTCGGAGTCAGAATATCCAATCAATTTAAAGATAGACCCCTTGGGATACCATAATCCAACATCATGAGTGCCCTTAAGATACCTCAATATCCTCTTGGTTGCCTTCAAGTGACTCTCTCTTGTTGAAGCTTGATATCTTGCACACTTGCACACACTAAACATCACATTCGGCCTTGATGCGGTGACATATAGCAAACTTCCAATCATGGACCGATATAGCTTTTGATCTACCATGTTGCCACTTGCATCACTACCTAATTGATCATTTGTGCCCATAGGTGTGCTCATTGGTTTAGCTTCTTGCAACCCAAACTTCTTGATCATGTCCTTGATGTACTTGCTTGACCTACAAAAGTGCCATCCTTCATTTGCTTGATTTGAAGACCAAGGAAGTAACTAAGCTCTCCAATCATGGACATCTCAAACTCCTTTGCCATCATTCTTCCAAACTCTTCACAAAAGTCTTGATTGGTTGATCCAAAGATGATATCATCAACATAGATTTGCAACACAAACAAGTCCTTGCCTAGCTTTTTGGTGAAGAGGGTAGTGTCAACCTTTCCCATCTTGAACCCTTTAGAGAGAAGGAAATCTCTCAATCTCTCATACCATGCTCTAGGTGCTTGCTTTAAACCATATAATGCCTTCTTGAGCTTGTAAGCATGGTTGGGTTTCATGTCATCTTCAAAACCGGGAGGTTGTTCAACATAAACGAACTCATTGATGTATCCATTGAGAAATGCACTCTTCACATCCATTTGATAGAGCTTGATGTTGTGGGCACAAGCATAGGCTAATAATATTCTAATTGCCTCCAATCTTGGAACCGGTGCATATGTTTCTCCAAAGTCAAGACCTTCAACTTGAGTGTAGCCTTGTGCTACTAGTCTTGATTTATTTCTCACAACTACACCATCTTGATCTTGCTTGTTTCTAAAGACCCACTTGGTACCAATCACATTGTAGTTCTTTGGCCTCTCAACAAGCTCCCACACTTGATTTCTTGTGAAGTTGTTCAACTCTTCATGCATGGCATTTACCTAATCGGAATCTTTCAATGCATCTTCTATTCTCTTTGGTTCTTCAAATGAGACAAATGAATAGTGCTCACAAAAGGATGCTAGCCTTGATCTTGTTTGCACACCACTTTGAATACCACCAATGACTTGATCCAATGGATGATCTCTTGCTATGTTTGTAGGTTGGAGTATTGGGAGTTGATTGCTTCCACTTGCTTGATTTTGATTTTGGTCATCATCATGAGAGCCACTAGTACTTGCTTGATTTGCATCAATTTGCACTTCTTGATTGATCATGTGAATATCACTATCATCATCAACTTGCCTTGGCCTTATGTCACCAACATCCATGTTCTTCATTGCATTTGCCAATTGATCTCCTCTCACATCATCAAGATTTTGAGCTTCACTTTGAGATCCCTCGGTTTCACCAAACTCAACATCATGGACTTCTTCCAATGTGCCACTTGCCAAGTTCCAAACTCTATATGCCTTGCTTGTGGTGGAATAACCAAGTAAGAATCCTTCATCACATTTCCTATCAAACTTGCCCAATCTAGTGCCTTTCTTGAGAATGTAGCATTTGCAACCAAACACTCTAAAGTATGCAATGTCGGGCTTTCTTCCATTCAATAGCTCATATGGTGTCTTCCCAAGCTTCCTTGCTACGATAGCAAGCCGTGTTGATAGCTTCACTCCAAAATGAATGACTAACATTGTATTCACTAAGCATTGATCTAGCCATGTCAATCAAAGTTCTATTCTTTCTTTCAACTACACCATTGGATTGAGGAGTGTATGTTGGAGAGAATTGATGTCCAATGCCAAGATCATCACACAATTCCTTAATTCTTGTGTTCTTGAATTCACTACCATTGTCACTTCTAATCTTCTTGATAGTGGTTTCAAACTCATTTTGCACCCTCTTGACAAAAGACTTGAATAGATCACAAGCATCACTCTTGTCATAGAGGAAGAACACCCAAGTGTATCTAGTGTAGTCATCTACTATCACAAAGCCATACTTGTTGCCACCAATGCTAGTGTATGTTGTTGGCCCAAATAAATCCATGTGGAATAGCTCAAATGCCTTTGATGTGCTCATTTCACTTTTTTTAGGATGTGCATTTCCAACTTGCTTTCCGGCTTGACAAGCACTACATGGTTTATCCTTCTCAAAGGTGACATCCTTCAAGCCTCTAACTAAGTCATGCCTCAATAGTTTGTTCAATTGTTTCATTCCAACATGACCAAGCCTTCTATGCCACAACCAACCCAAACTTGATTTGCTAATTAGGCATGATGTTAATTGAGTGTCACTATCATTGAAATCAACCAAATATAAGCTACCATGCCTAAATCCTTTGAATATCAAGTTTGATCCATCAACACTAGCAACCTCAACAACATCACTTCCAAAGATGCACTTGAAACCAAGGTCACGAAGTTGTGCAATTGACAAGAGATTGAAATCAAGGCTCTCAACTAGCAACACGTTTGATATGCTCATGTCATTTGAGATAGCAATTTTACCAAGCCCTTTGACCTTACCTTTCTTTTTGTTGCCGAAAGTGATAGAATCAAAACCACCATTTTGATTTGTATCAATTGATTTGAACATACAAGACACTTCGGTCATATGTTGAGTGCACCCACTATCAAGCACCCAATGCCTTCCTCCGGTTTTGTAATTGACCTACAAGACAGGATCAATTCTTTTTAGGTACCCAAACTTGATTGGGTCCTCCAAGGTTAGCAACTAAGCTCTTTGGTACCCAAATGGCTTTCTTCTTTGAGTCCATCCATGGTGCACTAATGAACTTAGCATGAACACCTTTTGTATCCTTGGTAAGCACATAGACAAAATTAAGGTTATTTGAGGATACATAAGCTTTGGGTTTCTTGTTCATGCATTATTGCTCTAGGTGACCAACTTGCTTGCAAGCTTTGCAATACTGGCCATTGTTCTTCACAAAACTAGTCTTGTGAGGAGCAAAGGCGGCCTTGCCTTTCTTCGGGTTATAGCCTAATCCCTCTTTATAGAGAGAAGCTCTTTGGCTACCCAAGCACATAAGCAAGCGGTCCTCACCACCTTAAGCCTTGGCTAATGTGTGATTGAGCTCTTTCACCTCCTTCTTGAGAATTTCATTCTCAACTTTTAGTGTGGTGTCACAAGTGAAACCATCACCACTAGATGAGGATGATGTAGATGTGCTACATGAAGGGTTAGTAGAGGAAATAACAATAGGCTTACTTAAGATATCACATGTTATGCCTGTTGATATTTGGGAACGCAATAAGGAATTGATCCGCAAGCGCACGGATATCGGTGAGCACTTCACCCGGGAGGTTATCCAGAGTATCGTATTTATTTTTTTACCACTAGGAGAAAGAGTGCATCTGACTAACTGGTCTATTACTACTAACCCTTTAGGCAACAAAGAATGTCTCTCGATGTGAGTGATAAATAGAGAAGACTGCAACCGTAGTCTCCTTCTAACCTTGGTAAGGATAATCTACTGTTCTATTGGGGAGGCTAACATAATCTAGACACCACAAAGGATGTTCAACCCGCACCTATAAACCCTATCCTTCCTGCTAACGAGATATGGTCTGCAAAGGTAACTCAGAATAGTCACGTTCCTCACTACTACCACGGTCTAGCTAGTCAGGGAATATCTATGAGTACCCCAGCCTAAACACCACGTTTACGCCAGCAATGATTACTCTAAACTCTACACGAAGAGATTAAAGTAAACTCATAAACCATGAGAACAATAAAATAAGAACTTACTAGACTTTAGAAGTCGAAATACTGAAGAATCCTAGGAGCAAGCTTCGGGTTAGGAGAACTTGATCCCGCAGGTACAAGCTTGGAGTAGACACCGACAGGCCGGGCTTCCTCCAATCTACACCTCCACTCTATCTCTCTCAATCTAGTAGAAACTAGAAGATCTATTTCTACTTTACATTGGTTGCTAAGCCTAAAAAGAAGAGGTTTTCCTTTGAGGGCACCCCTCAATCTCTATGATAATTTCTTGTCTTCTCCAGGGGCCAGGGGGGTCTCCTTATATAGTCCTCCTCCTCTATGCGTTTTTGGGTCGGTAGGCGAGGTGGTACTACGTTATCTTTGATCCATTAGGTCGGTGGAACATCGTGTGCGAAGAGAGTCCTGAATGGAGTCCAGCAGGGGGCGGGCGCCCAGGTCACCAGGGCGGGCGCCCTAGGCCTGGCCCCTTTCGGCCTCTGCCTTCTTCCCGTGGCTTCTGGAGTCTTCTAGATGGTAGAAAATCGCGTGGTGCGTTGATATCTCTATGTAATCCTGACATGTGGGCCTTTCTTCCTAATTTCCTGATAACCCCCTGCAGAAATAAATAAACAACAGAACTCGTGGAATTCTGTCAGATCAAACCCTAATTCTAGGTGTTGGTTGCATATTGGTCCTTTCCCTTGTTTATTTGATAATTAAAATTGATACTTAAGAACCGTCAACAAATACCCCCATACTTAGGCTTTTACTCGTCCTCCAGAAAAGGATGGTTAAGAACAATATTTGGGGTAAAACATTTTAAAACATTTGTCTTTATAACTGCAGGGTGTTAAATTTCCACTCTGTACTATAGTCGAGGAAGTATATGGTTAAGAGTAAAGATCCTTTCTTCTCAATCTTGTCACTTTTGTATATTTTGGAAAGAAAGTTAGCATACCTTTTTATCCTCATAGGTTCTCTCAGATCACTCATTATCTTTTATATATCTCACTGAGGCTGTTTTAATTTGCAAAAAAATTCTCAAGCATACTTACTTTGCATTTATTGCCTGATCAAAACGGGATCCGAGGAGGGGAATGTCATACTCTTAGATCAAAGACTTTGGAAATTAAAATCTTGTCAACTCTTGCTGGCATATTGCTTATTAGAGGGACCATGGGCTATCATTTTTTTTCTCTTCTTTTTTTTTAAGTGGATACCGAGGTACCCCTAATTCTACTGTCGGACACTTGTCCATTTTTCTGTGAGGTTGTCGAGCACTTGCTCCTTTTTATTTCCTAGAAATATCTCTATTTTTGCATAGCCCATGCCTCTAATGCAATAATACTTCAGAAGAGTGAATCTTTCTGAATAATGTCTTGATCTTAGGAGCATGATAAATCACTCAACAAGGGTCTAACTCATTTTGAACAAACTCAATACAGAGTAGATAGCTTTTATAATCATAATTAATATTTTCAGTTTTTATCAGGCATATAAAACACTGAGGATGTTAGCTAGAATTTTGAATAAATTTTGAAATAAATTCTCCAAGCAACAATGACATCAAGAATAAGAAACTCATACTCTACCATCTCACATTCCATACTGTCTTAAGTAACACAGGGTTTTGAAATGATTTTATAATAGTTATAAGTTTTAGGAAATATCACAGATTGAGATTAATCATGATTAGAAATATTTTAATCTTTTTTAATTTATCATGTCGGAAACAATATTCTGCATAATCCAAGATATGTGTACGTGTAAAGTAAAGTGTGCAGAGTGTGTACCCGAATCGTGGAGTGGTGTGGTCGGAGTGTGTTTGGCATGTCGAGGGATCTCCCCCATACTTGTTTTCTGCTTTCTTGCACAAAAATAAAGTAGAGACACACAAGACATAATAATAATAATACTCTTTATGAATCTTGAGGCATTTATTACAAAAGACTAGTAGCAAACTGATAGCAAACTGATGATAATAGTAAACCTAAACCGAATTTAAAGATAAATGACTAAGATGCATTGCCTCAAGGTCTAATCTAGATAACTTAGCGGCACTCTAATTCCTTAATCTTCTTGTTGGCACTAGCAAGATCATGCCTAAGGCCTAGTATAACGGTGTTGTGGTTAGAGAGCTGCCTAGTGAGGGAATTAATTGAGGACTGGAGGTCTATGATAACTCTGTCTAGCCTGCGAGCGTCCTCATCAATATCCATTATAGTCTTGCGACGCTTGGGAGGTGTCTCAAAAGCATTGAGAGCATGCTTCGGGGCTGCCTTTGGAGGGATGAAACGGACTTTGGCTACTCTAATCCCTTCAAAGTAAGGCCTTTCCTCCTTCGTAGTGTAGCGAATACTGTTGATCTCGCCGCTCCGGTTGGTCTTGACTCCAACGACCCTCTCATTGGGTCTAGGTGGAAGGATCCTTGTGCCGGTTGGCACGTTGATGGTGGTCTTCGTCTTGGATGATGATCCCTTGAGAAGTAGGGGTTGTGGTGGTGCGGTGAGAACTGGTTGAGCATGGTAGGATTGGGCGGAGCTGCGTTGGCGTAATGACATGGCTTCTAGCTGTCGCTCTATGTTGGCCGGGACGAGAGCACGGGCATCGGGGTCTTCCACAGGCTCCATGTTGAGGTTGAAGGGGACGACTTCCCAATCATCGTGGTACTTCTCGGCCATTGGAGCAACAAGGAACTAATCAAGCTCTAATTGAAGGAGAGAAGGCTTGGTGGCTTGGTGTTTGAAAACTGAGGTCAAGGGTCTGTTTATATAGGGGTCAAAAAGTGCCTCTATGGGTTGTTCGGGTTGCTCCCGTCGATGTGCGTGCGAAACTTTCCATCTGAGGAATTATTCGGATTACTATAAGTGCATTTTCCATAACAGATATAACACCCTAGTGGTATGGTTGCATTAATCATGTGCATAGCATGAGCATCATCATCTACTCAAAGCATACCATGATCATCATCTATCTTGAGCCATGTCATTCCATGCAAATATGTGTTTTAAATTGCTTAAATAGGCTCCCTAGGCTTATGTTTGAATGAACCATGCTTGTGTTTGTGCTCTATGCCTTGGTAATCAGTTTATCTATGCTTAACTTAACCTTGGGAACAATGTTCATGTTGATCACTTCTCCAAAATATGCCTTTAAGTCATACTTGTGTAAATAGGCCCTAGAAACCTCTTTTCCTTAGACTTTTAAAAAGTGTTTCATAAAATGTTTGCATGTCAAAACTTTATAGAGCATAGTTGTAGCAAATTTTATAAGGAACAAAAGTTGTTTTATGACCATCTCATGAAAATGAACAAAAATAGCTCAAAAGTGACCCACAAGGCAGATTTGGGGCTGTTTCCAACACTTAGAAAATTTTCTAAGTCCTGGGACGAAACCAGTTTGCTTGATCGATTTTGAAAACTTCATACCTCTCAATCCAAGCCGATCTAGCTTTTGCTCCAGTTGGCAAAGTTGTAGATCTCGGCTAGCACTCCAACTTTGTCAACTACACCATCTCCTAATTCACTCTGGTTTGGGAGTAAATCGTCGACGAAGTTGCTCTGTCAGTCGGTGATCGCGAGGTCCGATTTAGAGCTGAGCTCGCCGGCGTGGATGTCCCGATCGACACCTGTCCGCCAGATGTCGCCCGTACGCCGGCGATGGCCCCGCTCGTCAGCTCCCAGCGTGCGCATGACGTCCACAACGACGCCCCGGACGCAGTGGACGCGTCCACTCTCGCCTTTCACGCCCTCACTCGCCAGAAGAGCGCCCGTAGCGAGCTCACCGTCACGAGCTCACTCCGGCGAGCTCGTGCGCGCTCCTCGCTGCGTCCCAGCCCACCAAACTCCACCCACAGCTCCGCCGTGAGCCACTCTTCATTTCTCACCCTCTAACTCGCCGCAAAACCCACCGGTGAGCCGCCATTTCCCTCTTCCCCCAAATCAGGTCGCCGTGACCATCTTTTCTGGCGAACTCAATGCCGAGCCCTGTGAAGCCGCTCGTCTTCTCTGGTTAGGTCGTAGAGGTAGAGTAGGTCCTTAGCGAGCGTTTCCGCCACTTGGTGGACGCTCTACCGAACTCTCCGTCGCCGGACACGACGCGCAGTGCCGCCGTGTTTCCGCCGGAGATGGGTGCTCTCGTGGACAGCGTGTTCCACGAGGTTTCAAGCCAAGCCGCGTACCTAGGAAGCTTCGCCGTAGTTCGCTGGTGCTGTAGAAGGTCTTAGGTCACGCTCTACCGGCCTGAGGACTCCGGCGTAACGCCGAGCACCTCCGCCGAGCCGCCCTCGTCGACGGCGAGCTCCTTCCGGTGGCTCTGCTGTGGAAAAAAGGGGATCAATCAAGTCGCTAGAGTCTGGGGATCACGTTGGTGCCCTTGGTTTGGCCGGAGACCTCGCCGTCGCAGAGAAATCGCCGGCGAGAGTCGCCTCGGCCGTGAGGGAGAAGAACCTGACAGACGGGGTCCACTGTCAGTGTCACCTCCTTCCCTCCTTTTCTTTTATTCAAAAACTGGAATTTTGACTTTCTTGCAAAAATCATATCTCCTGTTTCTGAGGTCCAAAAATTGTGAAACCAATTTTGTGTTGTTCCATGAGATGGCTAGTTTTTAATAAAAATATAAAATGGACCATGTTTTCTGGGAAAATATTTATTAAGGATTTAATCTTGTGATTCATGGATAAATTCATATCTCTTGTTTTACTGCTTAGTTTGCTCTGAAAATTTTATGGTATTCTCTGTGTGGTATTAGAGTGCTTTGATAAATATTTCATGAGTTTTGGAGTACTGCAGCTTTGTTATGTAAATTATGTGTTGGGATTGGGCTTGTTTCTTTAGTTAAATCATATAAAATAACTGGTGCTTATGCTGGTGTTCTACTTTGGTGGTAAACTTGTTTATGACATCCCTAATATGTGAATAATCTCAAATCTGTTGTTTGACACCATATAATTCATGTTTCCGAATTATGAAATAAATACCTTGTTACATGTTAAATGCATATCTTTAATTTGGTATGTCAATTGCTCTGAAATTTTTATGGTGATGCTTTGGTGCTATACTTGTGCCTCTGTAATTTTTGTAGATTTTTCTGAGCACCTTGACTAATATCTTGTAATTATGCTCCTTTCTAGAATTAATTAATAAATGCCTTGTTAAGTAAATGTTTGAGGGTTATCATTTGATGTTCTGGTAACCTTGTGATATGCTTGTGCTCATAAGCCTTGTGGTTGGCATGGGTTATGTTTTGGTTATGTCATCAAATAATTAATTAAAGGGTTAAATGCTGTTCTGGACAGCAAGGGAGTAATTTAACTTTTGTTTAATGGTAACTTGGTTTTCTGGGAAACTTGTCTAAATCAAAGTTGTTGTAAACTTATTGAACTAGCTGTGGTTGAAATATGAGGTCAATTGGCCTAGTAGTTTTGAAGTTATGATCTTTACAAGTTAGATTCCAGAAATAGGTGTTCTCTGTTTTCTGGGACAGAACGTGGAACTTTGTTTAGATGACTTGTTTAAATGTAAGAATCTTGCTGTGATGTTCAAAGATGATTTGTAAACAATTTCATAAGCTTTCCAGAATATCCTCACTTAAATTTGTTGGATCTGCCTAGCACTAGTTATGATCTGTTTACTGAGCTCATCCTGTTGTTTGATGCTTGCTGTTATAGGTTATCATGATAGGTTTTGGGCTAAGTTAACTTGTTAACTTGTGTGAACTTGTTATAGCTATTGCTCTGTAAATGAGTGTCCAGTGGGTCACTTATGTTATCAAGCATCCATTCTTTTGTATGCACACCTTCTCATTCACCGAGCATGCAATAGGTGTATCGGACGTGGCAGCCTCCTTCGATATGCAAGTGAATCCCGAAGGCCAGGAGGGCAACCCGGAGGTGGAGGTCCAGCAAGTCGGACTCAAGGAGCCCGAAGAAGAGATTGAGTGCCCAAGCCACGAGCCAGCCTCGTTCGTGAAAGGCAAGCACCGGAGCATTCTAAGCCTCCCTTACTTTCGAAAGTTTATTTAATATGTTATATCTATTGATGCATTAAGTATAGGAGTTGTGATGAAACCTTTGCTGCACTTTACTCCATCCTTGTCCAGATATTTTACCCTACCCTGGTTGTAGAGTTAGGATCGAGTAGCAGCTTAGCCTTGCTTAATCGGTAGAAGTCGGGTGATTTTCTGTTCCCTGCGCGATATAGGGTTGTGTCGGATCACGATGGTCTATATGTGCTATAGTGGATGGAACCTGATTAATTTGACTTAAGCCGGGCGGAGTTTTGCAAGGTTGTAGTAGCTCCGTCTGTGGCAGCTAAGGACCGATCGTTGTACGTCCTCTTGTCATGTTGAACGCACGCCTGACACTTAGTTGGCCGGATAACTCGTTCCGACCGCGAAGCCGAGTAGTATGACTCAGGCCGGAAGACTGGCAAGTATAAAGTGCGCACTACCGGAGGAAGTGCGGTGTGCGGGGGACCATTGGCGTAAGCCCAAAGGCAGGTGATTTAAAATTCCTGACCTCCCTGGCAGAATGGTAGCCCTGGGAGTGCGGCGCTGATCGGAGCCGCGATTCCTGAGTTGTACCAAAGGTGACCCATTGGCTCTCCGACGGGAGATGCTTGGGTGAGTGATAGGAATACCCCTCCAGCTGGATAGGAATTCGATTCGAATCGCCGTCTCTCCCGGTTAGTGAGAACTTGACAGAGCAGCGGCAAACGTAGCATTCACTAATGAACTTGGTTCATGACAATGATGATAGCAAGGAAGAACTTATGATGAACTTAATATGGTTATTATTGCTTGTAATAATCAAGTGAAGTGTTTAGTACAGGTGCTAATCTAGTAGTAGGCTAATGGTAAATAAATATGATGCTCTTACAATGTGTTAGTCATAATAAAGGCTTTTGGCAAAATGTTGAGTCAACCAGCTCTACTTTTATATGTTAGCCTTGCATGATTCTTGGTGTCTTTTATGTTTACTAGACGGGTAAGTCTAGCTGAGTACAATCTCGTACTCAGGGTTTATTCCCACCTGTTGCAGATGACATCTTTTATGACGGCTTCTGCAAGACCTGTCTCCATCCCGCTGGGGATGAGGACTAACCGTTGGGCATGGTTCTCTAACAAACTCGTACCTGTTGCTTTTGGAAGGATGATGTAGACTCTGGCAGTAACTCGAACTTATGAACTGAACTTTGGAATGTGTGTGTAACTATTTTGCTTCTGCTACTTCGAACAAGTGCTGTAATAACTTAATACTCCGATGTGGTGCCGCTTCGACGGCAGTGAATGACTATGTAACAATCGTTGTGTTTATGTTGAACTATTACGATCTTGGTTTGTTACGAGTTGGTTTGAAATCCTTTGTGATTTCAGTTGACTACCGGGATTATATGGGCTCAAGTTTGGAAACTTGATTGCTTGTCGATCGTTTCTACACTTGAACTCTTATAATTTGGTCGGTTCTGTGACAGCTGGCATCGGAGCAAGTTCAGCATTATAAATGCAGTGTTTGTGTATTTAAAAATAAAAGAATTTTTAAATAAAATGGTGTAAATCGATAATTAAGTTATGCCAGTGGTCGAATCCTCCTTGCCCACATAAGGACTATAGGTGACTATTTAAGTACTGACTTGGGGGGTTTTATTTATGCATCTCCGGCAGTACTCAGGTATGGATGTGTGATGACCGCACTATGCTACCCTGTGGTCTAATGGTGGAGGTAGCCTTCATATGTGAATTAGCCACATATGTCGCTAGATTTAAATTATACAACGTCGCACCTACGCTCTGGTAAGTGTGAGCTGTGAGAGCATGATCGTCCAAACGGCGGTCTAGGGGAGTGTAAGCGGTGGTTTTGTGGAGGGGTTACATGTCAAAACCATGGAACCACGAAAGAAACTTAATTGGGGAGCATTTAATTTCTCGGGTAGTTGTGGTGTCATTGTTTGTGCATGTTGGGCATGTCCAAGCAATGTGCACTTAGTTTACTGCTTTCTTGAGTGATATATTGGGAACTGTTGGGCTGAAATGAAGTTTTCTGCAGGTACTCTAACAGCGCACGTGTAAATCGATAGTTATCGTATCGAGAAACGAATGTATGCCACCGTATATCCGTTAGAATATTAATTTTATAAGTTTGTGAGGACGTACGGTTCGTGCATGCATCATGTCGCATTCATACATACATTTTGTCTACTCCTTCCCTTACCATTTCGTCCCTTTTAAATAAATAAATATTGCTTAAACTAATCCTCTTTTACCCATGGTATTCCTATTCCTTTCCACAGATGGATGCACCTGCTTCACCCCGTCCCAGTGACACTTTCTTGAGCGAGTTTGGCACTCCTACCCTGCTCTGGAGAGTGTTACAGACTGTCGGGTATGCTGAGCCACCTCAGTATTCTTGGTGGGAGTTGGAGAGCACAGGAGGGATACAGTGGTTTGCTGTGCAGGGAGTTGTTCCTCCACATGGGGACAAGCCTGCATGGACAGGATGGACTTGTAGCTCAGATGGGCAGACTCCTTGGGAGGCAGCTCAGGTTGCAGCCCAGACTATCCTGCTCGATATCTGTCAGAGGTGTGGCCATGAGCTGACGGGAGGACCAGCGGCCTCCATTCCCCGTGCAGACCCAGCAGCAGCGGAGTGGAAACAGGCTGATGGTTGTGCTTTGGTTCGAGGCAGGGGAGAGAGAGCTGAGAGTTCTAGTCCTGCTATGAGTGCTATGATGGCGGTGCTCAAGCTGATCAGTCAGCGAGAGGACACCTATGCACAGGTGATGGTGGCTGTTCGCTGGGCTCAGGAGATGCAACGGAAGGCTGAAATGCGAGCTCGCAAGTTTCGCAAGCAAGCTAGACTCCTGGAGCAAGCTCAGAAGGACCGCAATGATTGGGAAGACATTGCGGAGTACCGTAGGCAGCAGTGGGTGAAGGCCATTAGGGAGAGGGATCATAAGCAGGATCAGATGGCTCAGTTAGCTAGAGAGAGGGAGACCATACAGGAGCGCTTGGTGCAGATCACTCGTGAGAGGGATACGGCACTCTACGTGTCGGAGAACAGGCGCCGAGCATGGGAGATGCACCGAGTTCAGTCGCTTGAGCGGGAGAACTATCTGCAGGATCAGATTCAGGCTGGTCTTGTGGAGATTCACCGTCTCAACAACTTGCTACACCCTATTCCTCGCCCGATACCCGTGTATCCAGAGGTGGGACCTCAGGTGATTGTGGCCGATGATGATGGTATGGAGGTCGATGGACCAGCAGCGGCTGCACCACCTTTGCACGAGGACGTGGAGGACGAGGAGCTTGAGCCGGTTAGCGACGAGGATGGAGAGGCGATCTTCGACGCTGACTCGGACGACGAGCCCGGAGCATAGGGAGTAGTGGGTAGTGTTATGTGAGGATCTTTTGCGGGATGCCAGTCAGCCGCAGTGCTTTTGTAACCATGTTGTAATCCGGAACTTTGACCTTGACTCATGGCATGTTCTGTGATGGTGTAATAACTGTATGGACCTAATGTGTAACCTGGACATGTTCGTTATGTTATGACAATGTTTTCCGTTGTGGTGCATTTTGCGGATATCTCTATCATGTGTTGGATTGGCGATGTTGTTTTGTGGAATTGAATTATTGTGCCTTTCCTGTAAAGCTATTCTCTCGAATACTTTCGGGCATAATTATAAGTTCTTCTGTGGCAAATCTTGTCATCATCAATACTCACTGACTGTGTCTTTACAAATGTCTCGTGGCACCCGAGGTGCAGAACAGCGTGCAAACATGAATTCACCCCCTCCTCCTCCACCACCGAATCCTGCCGAGTTAAGGCAGATGATGGTGGAAAATCAGAGGATGCTCACTGAGACCATCAATCGGATGGCGAATCAGGGTGGCCGTAATGCACATGAAGGGCCAGCTCCTAATCAGTATAGTAGCTTCAAGGACTTCATGGATACAAAGCCCCCACCTTTCACAGAAGCTGAAGAGCCCCTTCAAGCGGAAGAATGGCTGAACACGGTGGAACAAAAGTTCCGCTTGCTTCGTTTAACTGAAGGTTTGAAGGCAGAGTATGCAGCTCATCAACTGCAGGGTCCAGCAGGCATCTGGTGGAATCAGTATCGGGAAGCTCTTCCAGCCGACACTGTGCTTGATTGGAATCTGTTCCATGATGCTTTTAAAGGGCATTTCATTCCTCCTGGTGTCATGGAGATGAAGCATACTGAGTTTATGCAGTTAACTCAGGGTAACAAGACTTTGAGGGAGTATTTGCATGCTTTCAATCATTTGTCTAGGTATGCTCCTGAGTTTGTGAACACGGAGACGAAAAAGATTGCTAGTTTCAAGCGGGGTTTGGGCCCTAAGTTGCTGAAGACTATGGGCTGCACTAAGTGTGCAACTTTCAATGAGTTTGTCAGTGATGCTCTCACTCAAGAGAACTACAACACTGTGTACACTGCGACCAAGACTCGTAAGAGGGCTTTTGAGGCCGGGGCAGGGTCATCTCAGTCCAAGGCTCCAGTGGCAACTAAGCCACCGTTCCGTGCTCCAACACCTAACCAGCGGTATCGCCCTCCGGTGAAGAAGAATCAAGCAAAGACGGGTTTCCGCAAGGGGTACCCTATTGCTCTTCCTAGGGGCAACACGGGTCCCAACTATGCCAAGACTCCACCTGCCAACCGTCCGTGCTGGAACTGCAATCAGACCGGGCATTGGCAGAGCAACTGTCCTTACCCACCAAAGAAGGGCAACCAGGGGAACGTCCGCCAGGGGCGTGTTCACTACACAACCGTGGAGGCACTCCCTGCTGGTGAGGTAGTCACGGCAGGTAAGTTTCTGGTTAACCAATGTGACGCACTTGTGCTTTTTGATTCAGGAGCATCGCATTCTTTTGTGAGTTCTGAATTTGTGTCTAAGCATAATATCAAGGCAATTACACTTGATAAGGGCAGTTATTGTATTAGTGCTGCGGGAAATGATATTTCCACCAATCAAGTGGTTTTGGGGGCAACTCTGGAAATAGGAGGCCGTCAGTTTCTTGCTGATTTGTTTGTTCTACCCGGCGTGGGCATAGATGTAATTCTGGGGATGAAGTGGATGAGTGGCAACAGAGTTCTTATCGACACCACCACTCGTGTAGTGATGTTGAAAGATCCAAATACCAAGGAGGCACATCTAGTGCAACTCCCTCGTGATATTCAAATCCGTAATACTGTGAATGCAGTTACATCTAAGGCTATTCAGGACATTCCGGTGGTGTGTGAGTTCCCGGACGTGTTTCCTGATGATTTACCCGGGCTTCCTCCAGATCGGGATGTGGAGTTCAAAATTGAGTTGATTCCAGGTACCGCTCCTATCTCTAGAAGACCTTATAGAATGCCACCCAACGAATTAGCTGAGCTTAAGACCCAACTAAATGAGTTGTTGAAGAAGGGTCTTATCCGTCCTAGTTCGTCTCCTTGGGGTTGTCCGGCTATCTTTGTGAAGAAGAAGGATCAATCTTTGCGCATGTGTGTGGACTATCATCCCCTAAATGCGGTCACCATCAAGAACAAATACCCTCTTCCTCGCATTGATATCTTGTTTCATCAGTTGTCTAAAGCTAAGGTATTCTCCAAGATCGACTTGCGATCTGGGTACCATCAGATCAAGATCCGTCCTGAAGATGTACCTAAGACAGCTTTCTCGACGAGGTATGGGTTGTATGAGTATCTCGTCATGTCCTTTGGTCTTACAAATGCACCTGCTCACTTCATGTATCTCATGAATTCGGTGTTCATGCCCGAATTGGACAAGTTTGTGGTGGTCTTCATTGATGATATCTTGGTATATTCCTGCAATGAAGAGGAGCATGCAGAGCATCTGCGTATAGTGTTGTCGCGTTTGCGTGAACATCAACTTTATGCTAAGTTTAGCAAATGCGAGTTTTGGCTGAAGAAAGTACCTTTCTTGGGCCATGTCTTATCTGAAGAAGGCATATCGGTGGACCCAGCCAAGGTGCAAGAGGTGCTGGATTGGAAAGTTCCAACTTCGGTCCACGAGGTTCGGAGTTTTCTTGGTCTGGCTGGATATTATCGTCGATTCATTCCTGAATTCTCAAAAATATCCAAGCCTATGACTCGGCTGCTTCAGAAAGATGAGAAGTTTGTGTGGACGCCTGAGTGTGAAGAGGCATTCCACAAGTTGAGGACATTGCTGACCTCAGCTCCTGTTCTAGCTCAGCCCGATATCGAGAAGCCTTTCGATGTTTTCTGCGACGCGTCAGGCATCGGTTTAGGCTGTGTGTTGATGCAAGAAGGTCGCGTGATCACGTATGCCTCGCGCCAACTTCGAAAGCATGAGGTCAATTACCCTACTCATGACTTAGAATTGGCGGCAGTTGTTCATGCTTTGAAAATCTGGAGGCATTATTTGCTGGGTAATCTGTGTAATATCTACACTGATCATAAGAGCCTCAAGTATATCTTCACTCAACCTGAACTGAACATGCGGCAGCGAAGGTGGCTTGAGTTGATTAAAGATTATAATCTACAAGTGCACTATCATCCGGGCAAGGCAAACGTGGTTGCGGATGCTTTGAGTCGGAAAGCGCACTGTCACTCGATCCAAGTGGGAGATCCGTTGTTGTCACATCTTATGCATCCACTTGTGCTCCACCAGATTTCTCTGGAGAGTACTCTTCACAATCGAGTCATCGAATTGCAACAAACAGATGTAGGCATCCACCACATAAAGAGGAAAATGAAGGAAGAAGAAACCAAGCATTTCCGAGTCGATGAGAACGGAACTCTTTGGTTCAAAGATCGACTAGTGGTCCCAAAAGACCGTGAGCTGAGAAATCAGATCTTGTCTAAAGCTCATTCATCCAAATTGTCTATCCATCCTCGTAGTAGCAAGATGTATCAGGATCTGAAACCTCTGTTTTGGTGGACAAAAATGAAAAAGGAGATCGCTGCTTTTGTCGCTCGTTGTGACAATTGTTGTCGTGTGAAGGCTGTTCACATGAAAGCTGGTTTGCTTCAACCCTTGTCAGTTCCTGGGTGGAAATGGGAAGAAGTCAGCATGGATTTCATCATTGGGTTCCCAACTTCTGTTAAGGGTTACGACTCCATCTGGGTGATTGTAGATTGTTTGACCAAGGTTGCTCGATTTATTCCAGTTCGAACTGACTATCGTCCACATCAATATGCAGAGTTGTACTTCGAGCACATTATTCGTCAGTATGGTGTGTCTCGAACTATTGTATCAGATCGTGGACCATAGTTCACTGCTCGTTTTTGGGAATGTCTGCATGAGCAGATCGGTACTCATTTAGTCCATAGCTCTGCTTATCATCCCCAAACAGCAGCTCAAACTGAACGTGTTAACCAAATCCTAGAAGACATGTTGAGGGCATGTGCTCTCTCTTCAAAAGGTTCTTGGGTTAAGTGGGTGTCATTGGCTGAGTTCTCCTACAACAATAGTTACCAGGAGAGTATCAAGATGGCTCCATTTGAAGCCCTGTACGGTCAAAAGTGTCGAACCCCGTTGAATTGGGTAGAAGCCGAAGAGCGAAGGTATTATGGCATCGATTTCATGAACAAAGCAGAGCAGAAAGTCCGTACCATCCAGCAACATCTCGAAGCTGCTCAAGCTTGTCAGAAAAGTTATGCCGACAAAAGAAGGAAGCCGATTGAGTTTTCAGTTGGTGACCATGTGTATATCAAGGTGTCTCCGATGAAGGGTGTACAAAGGTTCGGAGTCAAGCGAAAGCTTGCACCTCGTTATGTGGGACCTTATCGGATTCTTGAAAAGAAAGGGAATGTGGCATACAAAGTTCAACTCCCAGTTGCGCTTCGAGCTATTTTCCCTGTCTTCCACGTATCACAATTAAAGAAGTGCCTTCGTGTACCGGAGGAACGAGTGGAAGTTCGAGATATCAAGTTGAAGTCGGACTTGGTGTATGAAGAAAAACCCGTAGCAATTCTTGATCGCATGGGACGGGAGACTCGTAACCGTGTGGTTAAGTTCTACAAGGTGTTGTGGAGTAACCACGGGGAGGAAGATGCCACTTGGGAGACGGAGGATTATTTAAAAGAAGTTTACAAAACCTTCTTCGAAAATGAGTAAGCTTTCAAATCTCGGGATGAGATTTTTATAAGGGGGGAGGGCTGTAACACCCCAGTGTTATGGTTGCATTAATCATGTGCATAGCATGATCATCATCATCTACTCAAAGCATACCATGATCATCATCTATCTTGAGCCATGTCATTCCATGCAAATATGTATTTTAAATTGCTTAAATAGGCTCCCTAGGCTTATGTTTGAATGAACCATGCTTGTGTTTGTGCTCTATGCCTTGGTAATCAGTTTATCTATGCTTAACTTAACCTTGGGAACAATGTTCATGTTGATCACTTCTCCAAAATATGCCTTTAAGTCATACTTGTGTAAATAGGCCCTAGAAACCTCTTTTCCTTAGGCTTTTAAAAAGTGTTTCATAAAATGTTTGCATGTCAAAACTTTCTACAGCATAGTTGTATCAAATTTTATAAGGAACAAAAGTTGTTTTATGGCCATCTCATGAAAATGATCAAAAATAGCTCAAAAGTGACCCACAAGGCAGATTTGGGGCTGTTTCCAACACTTAGAAAATTTTCTAAGTCCTGGGACGAAACCAGTTTGCTTGATCGATTTTGAAAACTTCATACCTCTCAATCCAGGCCGATCTAGCTTTTGCTCCAGTTGGCAAAGTTGTAGATCTCGGCTAGCACTCCAACTTTGTCAACTACACCATGTCCTAATTCGCTCTGGTTTGGGAGTAAATCATCGACGAAGTTGCTCTGTCAGTCGGTGATCGCGAGGTGCGATTAAGAGCTGAGCTCGCCGGCGTGGATGTCCCGATCGACACCTGTCTGCCAGATCTCGCCCGTACGCCGGCGATGGCCCCGCTCGTCAGCTCCCAGCGCGCGCATGACGTCCACGGCGACGCCCCGGACGCAGTGGACGCGTCCACTCTCGCCTTTCACGCCCTCACTCGCCAGAAGAGCGCCCGCAGCGAGCTCCCCGTCGCGAGCTCACTCTGGCGAGCTCGTGCGCGCTCCTCGCTGCGTCCCAGCCCACCAAACTCCACCCATTGCTCCGCCGTGAGCCGCTCTTCATTTCTCACCCTCTAACTCGCCGCGAAACCCACCGGTGAGCCGCCATTTCCCTCTTCCCCCAAATCAGGTCGCCGTGACCATCTTTTCCGGCGAACTCAATGCCGAGCCCTGTGAAGCCGCTCGTCTTCTCTGGTTAGGTCGTAGACATAGAGTAGGTCCTTAGCGAGCGTTTGCGCCACTTTGTGGATGCTCTACCGAACTCTCCGTCGCCGGACACGACGCGCAGTGCCGCCGTGTTTCCGCCGGAGATGGGTGCTCTCGTGGCCAGCGTGTTCCACGAGGTTTCAAGCCAAGCCGCGTACCTAGGAAGCTTCGCCGTAGTTCGCTGGTGCTGTAGAAGGTCTTAGGTCACGCTCTACCGGCCTGAGGACTCCGGCGTAACGCCGAGCACCTCCGCCGAGCCGCCATCGTCGACGGCGAGCTCCTTCCGGTGGCTCCGCTGTGGGAAAAAGGGGTTCAATCGAGTCGCTAGAGTCTGGGGATCACGTTGGTGCCCTTGGTTTGGCCGGAGACCTCACCGTCGTGGAGAAATCGCCGGCGAGAGTCGCCTCGGCCGTGAGGGAGAAGAACCTGACAGACGGGGTCCACTGTCAGTGTCACCTCCTTCCCTCCTTTTCTTTTATTCAAAATCTGGATTTTTGACTTTGTTGCAAAAATCATATCTCCTGTTTCTAAGATCGAAAAATTGTGAAACCAATTTTGTGTTGTTCCATGAGATGGCTAGTTTTTAATAAAAATATAAAATGGACCATGTTTTCTAGGAAAATATTTATTAAGGATTTAATCTTGTTATTCATGGATAAATTCATATATCTCGTTTTACTGCTTAGTTTGCTCTGAAAATGTCACGGTAGTCTCTGTGTGGTATTAGAGTGCTTTAATAAATATTTCGTGATTTTTGGAGTACTGCAGCTTTGTTATGTAAATTATGTTTGGGATTGGGCTTGTTTCTTTAATTAAATCATATAAAATAATTGGTGCTTATGCTGGTGTTCTACTTTGGTGGTAAACTTGTTTATGACATCCCTAATATGTGAATAATCTGAAATCTGTTGTTTGACACCATATAATTCATGTTTCCGAATTTATGAAATAAATACCTTGTTACATGTTAAATGCATATCTTTAATTTGGTATGTGCAATTGCTCTGAAATTTTTATGGTGATGCTTTGGTGCTATAATTGTGCCTCTGTAATTTTTGTAGATTTTTCTGAGCACCTTGACTAATATCTTGTAATTATGCTCCTTTCTAGAATTAATTAATAAATGCCTTGTTAAGTAAATGTTTGAGGGTTATCATTTGATGTTCTGGTAACCTTGTGATATGCTTGTGCTCATAAGCCATGTGGTTGGCATGGGTTATGTTTTGGTTATGTCATCAAATAATTTAACTTTTGCTTAATGATAACTTAGTTTTCTGGGAAACTTGTCTAAATCAAAGTTGTTGTAAACTTATTGAACTAGCTGCGGTTGAAATATGAGGTCAATTGGCCTAGTAGTTTTGAAGTTATAATCTTTACAAGTTAGATTCCAGAAATAGGTGTTCTCTGTTTTCTGGGACAGAACCTGGAACTTTGTTTAAATGACTTGTTTAAATGTAAGAATCTTGCTGTGATGTTCAAAGATGATTTGTAAACAATTTCATAAGCTTTCCAGAATGTCCTCACTTAAATTTGTTGGATCTGCCTAGAACTAGTTATGATCTGTTTACTGAGCTCATCCTGTTGTTTGATGCTTGCTGTTATAGGCTATCATGATAGGTTTTGGGCTAAGTTAACTTGTTAACTTGTGTGAACTTGTTATAGCTATTGCTCCGTAAATGAGTGTCCAGTGGGTCACTTATGTTATCAAGCATCCATTCTCTTGTATGCACACCTTCTCATTCACCGAGCATGCAATAGGTGTATCGGACGTGGCAGCCTTCTTCGATCTGCAAGTGAATCCCGAAGGCCAGGAGGGCAACCCGGAGGTGGAGGTCCAGCAAGTCGGACTCGAGGAGCCCGAAGAAGAGGTTGAGTGCCCAGGCCACGAGCCAGCCTCGTTCATGAAAGGCAAGCCCCGGAGCATTCTAAGCCTCCCTTACTTTCGAAAGTTTATTTAATATGTTATATCTATTGATGCATTAAGTATAGGAGTTGTGATGAAACCTTTGCTGCACTTTACTCCATCCTTGTCCAGATATTTTACCCTACCCTAGTTGTAGAGTTAGGATCGAGTAGCAGCTTAGCCTTGCTTAATCGGTAGAAGTCGGGTGATTTTCTGTCGCCTGCGCGATATAGGGTTGTGTCGGATCACGATGGTCTATATGTGCTATCGTGGATGGAACCTGATTAATTTGACTTAAGCCAAGCGGAGTTTTGCAAGGTTGTAGTAGCTCCATCTGTGGCAGCTAAGGACCGATCGTTGTACGTCCTCTTGTCATGTTGAACGCATGCCTGACACTTAGTTGGCCTGATAACTCGTTCCGACCGCGAAGCCGAGTAGTATTTCTCAGGCCGGAAGACCGGCAAGTATAAAGTGCGCACTACCAGAGGAAGTGCGGTGTGCGGGGGACCATTGGCGTAAGCCCAAAGGCAGGTAAGTTAAAATTCCTGACCTCCCTGGCAGAATGGTAGCCCTGGGAGTGCGGCGCTGATCGGAGCCGCGATTCCTGAGTTGTACCAAAGGTGACCCGTTGGCTCTCCGACGGGAGATGCTTGGGTGAGTGCTAGGAATACCCCTCCAGCTGGATAGGAATTCGATTCGAATCGCCGTCTCTCCCGCTTAGTGAGAACTTGACAGAGCAACGGCAAACGTAGCATTCACTAATGAACTTGATTCATGATAATGATGATAGCAAGGAAGAACTTATGATGAACTTAATATGGTTATTATTGCTTGTAATAATCAAGTGAAGTGTTTAGTACAGGTGCTAATCTAGTAGTAGGCTAATGTAAATAAATATGATGCTCTTACAATGTGTTAGTCATAATAAAGGCTTTTGGCAAAATGTTGAGTCAACCAGCTCTACTTTTATATGTTAGCCTTACATGATCCTTGTTGTCTTTTATGTTTACTAGACGGGTAAGTCTATGTGAGTACAATCTCGTACTCACGGGTTTGTTCCCACCTGTTGCAGATGACATCTTTTATGACGGCTTCTGCTAGACCTGTCTCCATCCCGCTGGGGATGAGGACTAACCGTTGGGCATGGTTGTTGACGGTCCTTAAGTATCAAATTTAATTATCAAATAAATAAAGAAAAGGATCCAATTGAAATCAAGATCTAGACTTAGGGTTTTATCTGACAGAATTCCACGAGTTTTGGTGTTTGTCTATTTCTGCAGGGGGTTATCAGGAAATACGGAAGAAAGGCCCACATGTCAGGATTACGTAAAGATATTAACGTGCTGCACAATTATCTTACATCTAGAAGACTCCAGAAGCCACGAGACCGAAGTGGAGACGAAACGGGGCCAGAGACAGGGCGCCCGCCCTGTCCTACTGGGCGCCCGCCCCCTGTTGGAGTCCAATCAGGACTCTGCTTTGCGGGAGATCTCCACCGACCTAAAGGATGAATCTAAACCATACAATCTATGTCGGTTTGATCCAAGGGCCCATATTCACTTGAAGGGACTATAAAACCAGACCCCCTGGCCCATGGAGGAGAGAGCCTCTCAACCCTAATTCATTGTTCCATCAAGGGAGAAGAAGCCTCTGATCAAGATTAGAGCCACCACATCAATTAGATATCTAGATTAGCATAGCTACATAGGATTAGAACTAGAAGGAGTCAATCTTCGATTGGTTTCCGGATCTGTCAGGAGGATTCTTGGTAATTCTCTAATTGTGCTTCTAATTGCTTTCTAATTATCTTTGTTCTTCAATATTATGAATATGACTTTGCTCTACTTCAATATATTGCTTATGACTTTGCTCTACTTGCTTATATTCAAGATTATATTGTTCTTAGTTTATCATAGTTATGTACTTGGCTTAGTTAGATTGGATCTATATACATGCTTAGGATCGTATAGCGTTTATCCATCGGATCCATAGGTAAATGATAGATATTGTGTAGGCGTGGTGCTTATACCGTATTTATCTGCGATTGTACCCAATATGCCAGATCGTGGGGTGGTTCGTGATAGTGACAGCTTCATTGATTCTTATATAGTCCCCCTCTCGTGTATTGGGCTGGCAGAGCAACATTATTACAGGGGAGTGATTGCTATGTTTCTCATATTCCTTGCTAATATCACTATGCATGGGCGTAGTCTTGTCTCGCAATGATTGCTAAGTATGCTAGCACTAACTATGATATGCTAGACTATATAGTTGAGAATAACTTAGGGAATATTCTTGTAGTTCGTTCTAATACCATGCTAATGACTTTCTAGAGTATCTAATTGAGGTGCTTATCATATTTATTATGTGGCTAGATCAGATTAGTTATCCTTGTCACTATTATTATTTCATATATCTTTTATGTGACACTTATCCCTGTATGAAGAGTTAGATATAATGTTCTCAATTATACATGCTATGATAGATACTCAATCTCATATTCTATTCTGTAATCATTAGTGATGATTGCTAATCCCTTCCCAGTGGTAAAAATATAAATAACGATACCTGGAATACTTCCCGGTTAAAATGCTACATCGGTATTAATCTGTGCGCTTGCAGATCCAATTCATTATTTATTTAGAAGAGCAATTGCATATTTCAATACCGCGTCTCTTATATCATGCTGGGGATGACAACTTGGCTTAAGTGGTGTGAGGGATAGGTTTGGCATTTTTGGCACCGTTGCTAGATTTAGAACTTAGTCTACTTTTAGTAATGATGTTAAGAATACCCAACAAGCATTTTTGGCGCCGTTGCCGGGGAAGGTTGATTACTAATCAGGAATGGAATAAAAAGATTTTGAGTTATCATTCGCATCACTAATATGATTGAGCTTATCTATTCTCTCATACACTTTTACCCCGATATTTTTCTATTTTATCTTATGCAGGGGAATGTATAAATAGAAGACATCTTCCAGGAAATTTTGTTGACAAACCTAAAGCATTATTCAAGATGACGAGAGCCAAGCTAAAGAAATCATCAACACTTCACGAAGAAGCTTCATCCAATCAAGAAGATCACCGGAACTTGTCTTCAGAGTTCGAAGCCGTGGCGAACATATCAATCCGCGAGTTCTCAGCTCCCACTATGGACAACATCCGCACTGGACCTGCTGCAGAGATCGATGGCAACTTATCAACATGGTGCAATCCAACCAGTTCTGTGGGAAGGCACACGAAGACGCTAGTGCTCATTTACAACACTTCCTGGAGATTTGCAACACATTCACCATAGCAGGAGTTTCCAAAGACGCTATACTACTTCGCCTCTTCCCATTCTCACTGTTAGGAAGAGCGAAGCAGTGGTTCTACGCTACAAAGGAGAAGAATTCTACGTGGGCACTCTGCTCAACAAACTTCCTGGCTAAGTTCTTTCCCATGGGCAAGACCAATGCTCTCCGTGGGAAGATTACAAGTTTTCAGCAACAAAATGATGAATCTGTTCCAGAAGCATGGGAGCGCTTTCAAGACTACATCCTAGAATGTCCCCATCATGGAATGGAGAGTTGGCTACTGATGCAGACATTCTATCATGGGCTCAGCAACAGTGCCCGAGAGACCATGGATGCTGCAGTTGGAGGAGCATTCTTATCACTTACTATACCACAAGCCACAGCTCTTGTGGAGAAGATGGCGTCCAACCAAAGCTGGAATGAAGAGAGGACCTAGACACGCAAGAGAGGTGGAGGTATACATCAGCTCAAGGAGGTAGACATGCTGTCTGCAAAGCTAGACCTGCTCATGAAGAAGCTCGATGATAGAGCTGGAGACAAGAAAGAAGTTATGCACATCTACGACTCTCACATGACTTGTGAGGAGTGTGGAGACACTGGACACTCAGGCAACCACTGCGCTGAGATGCTTGAGGATGTGAACTACATCAACAACAACAACAACTACTACAACCGTCCTCAACAAAATCAAGGTTGGAATCAACAGAGGCCTAACTACTCAGGTAATTATCAAGGTAACAATTCTTACAAAAATAATAATAATTTTCCACCTTTGAGAGAGTTAGTGTCTAATCAAGGAAAGCTAATGGATAACCTGTCTAAGAAATTGGCATCAAATGATAAAATGCTAGAAAATATAAATAATAGAATAGATAATTTCTCTACTGCCATCAAGAATCAAATTAGCTTTAATAAAATGATTGAATCTCAGTTAAATCAAATAGCTGCTGCTGTTCCTACTACTAACCCCGGTATACCATCACAACCGGAAGGATTAGAATCTGCAAATCTTGTAGACGTGTTTGATGCAGGTAATTGGAGTAACCCCGTCACTGAATTTTCTACTGACCGTCTGCCGGTCAAGAGAGGCGATCCAGGACGCCCCGTCATCCCGATCTCCATCGGCATGGTGGACGTTCCAGAAGCACTCTGTGACTTTGGCTCTAGCGTCAACATTATACCCAGGGTACTCTATGAAAAATTCTTTACATATCCTTTATTAGAAACAACCATGTGTTTGCAGTTTGCAGATCAGACGATAACTTTCCAAAAGGAATAGTGAGGAACCTTTGTGTCCGAGTTGGTACTTTATATGCCCCAGCAGACTTCGTAGTGGTTGAGACCGGAAATGATGAGAGAGCACCTATCATCCTAGGAAGGCCATTTTTGAACACCACGGGAGCTATCATCTACGCTAGTGCTGCCAAGATCAGTTTCTACGTCAAAGGGAAGAAGGAGACAATTTTCTTCAAGAACAAGACTACACAAATTCCAGATCAATCCAGACGTGAATCAGGGAAGAGGACCAACAGGAGGAACAGGAACAAGCAAGTGTGGACCGAGTCAGCTAAGATGGTCACTGTAGTCCATGGAGGCCAAGATCACCAACTTAAGTCACCGTTTTTGACCAAGAAGGACGACCTAGGAATGCCAAGCATCTACTGCTCCATAAATGGATATAACTTCTACAAGACGATTTGCGACACCGGATCGGGCGTCAACATAATGGCCGCAGTCACTTATCGGCTCTTGTTCGGGACCATGCCACTAAGACCAACATACATTCAGCTCCAGATGGCAGATCAGACATTTCGAGAAGTTCAAGGAATAATATCTGATGTCCCAGTCAAAATAGACGATCACTTTGTCTACACAGACTTTCAAGTTATTGACATGGGAGAAGATGAGTACGATCCACCCATCATCCTTGGAAGACCGTTCCTCAGCACCGTTAAAGCAATTATCTACATTGGAACCAGAGAAGTCCATTGCACTTCCCCTTAGAGAAGGTACGCCGTTATTTTACTGACCCTAACTATATCATTGAAGAATCTAAGCAGGTCAGAAAGAGACGCAACCGCAACCAGAGGAGGCAGATCATCAAGGACGGATGGGCAGACTATGAAGGAGAAGTTGTAAGGTCAGAAGACGTGGAGTTTAAACAGAATTATCCAGAGGAGATTGAAGCACCGAGTCAGGTATGGAAAATGAAGATAACTATACATGAAGAGGAGGCGCTACCGGAAGTACCGACTTCGCCACCCAACGAACCTCAGGACGATTAAGAAATTGGAGAGTCCCGTTCGGAGGACTTAAAAACACCGAACGCCCTGCCAAGAGGTAAACTTGGTAGTTACCCTTTCCCTTTCAATTATTTCAATTATTTCAAATAGTTTACTTAGTTAATTATGTTCGTGCTATCCTAAAAAAAATAAAAATGTGAAAAACAGTAAGCTCCATGTGAGTAGACGAGTGGCATAAAACCCATAAGTACATTCACTGTGGTGACATAAAAATAAAATAAATATTTTTTCTGCTTTATAAAATAAAAATATAAAAACAGGGAGTAACAATTATTATGGAGTCTCAACATGATAAAGGCTAGATATTTATGCTAACACTTAATCAGTTCCACAAGCTATGTTGTCTATTTGAGCTCCACAGAATTTAAGAATCAAGAAGACTCACAGACGGAGGACATTCTAATCGCTGTTAGAATGCTGCTGACTTTCAAATACACCTCTGCCACCTGCTAGCTACATCAAGAGAAATTACGTCAAAATTCAGCTTGGGGGAGAGCACCCCCATTTACCTCGATAAGTATTTCTATCTATTTTTATACTTATATTATTTTAGAATATTAAAATACACATAAACTATGGGAAAACCAAATAAAGATTTCATGCTTATATATGTCTTTTGCTTAGTGTGTTTAATAAATAAATAAAGTGGCTATGCTAATCTATATCTAAACAAAAACTTAATCATGGATATGATGAATAGTTGCTCTGCCTAATTTGCACATTCTAAGTTCTCTCTCAAGTTTAGATATAACTGTTATAATTTAAAGCTTGCCCTAGACCTAAACTTGTGGGATGAAAACTTGATCTGATGTCTAAGTTGTTAACGGATACGATATGGGAAGATTGAGCTGTTGTTTATCTGTTCCTAGAGATGCTAGAATTCTGGAGAATTTTATCTTTGAAAATCTTTAAAATGTTGCATGATGAGTTCCTGTATGATGAGAGCTTAAATTCCTACCACAGCCATATATACATGCTTGCTAGACTTTGAGCCACACATTTATTATTTACTGCTTATGAGCATTGAGTGTGGTCAAGCTGTGTAGACCCTTAGGAGCTTGTCACGTGGTTAAATCAAGATTTCACTTGCACGTTCACTCATATATGCTACTTCTACTCCAGAAGTACCATCCACATATATCCATCCATTTTCATCTCCAGAATCACCCAAAAATATTCTGCTCCTAATCCGGGAGAGAATAACCAAAAATATTTCTGTTTCCCCTTGTGAAATAAATGCTCAAGTTATCTTGTTACTACCACTTGCTATATTATCTCAAGAGATAAGTGCTCTAAAAAAAGAGAAGAAAATAAAAAAAAAATATACGAGGAAATAAAAAGGAGCAAGTGCTCGGAACCTCGAAAGAAAAGAAAGAGTGAGACGAGAGGTAAAAATGGACAAGTGTCCGACAGTTGAATTAGGGGTGCAAGATACCCACCTGAGAGACAAGAAAAAGAAGAGCATCTCATTCTCCTCATAAAGTTTCAAAAGCAAGGAAGGTATGTATCCCCTCAAAAGAGCAAAGTAGAATTAGACTTCCACCACCATTGTTTTCACCATTGTTATCACCATCATCACCATACACCATTCATTCGCCACACATGCACATCTTGATTTGGCTTATTGATTTGTTTCTTTGGATCCATGGTTTGACTATGCAATAAATGTCTTGTGAGTATGTATACTTTATCTCCCACCTATGAGCTCCAAATATTAAAGCCTTATTAGAGTAGTGTGAGAGAGAAGGCAATGTCACTATGCCTTATACCACAAATACTACATATCTTGAGAGAAGGCATATACCATCAATGCCTTAGTAAGGATCCAAAAATACCACAAAAGAGAGACCTGAGAGAATCATACAAGGAATCTCTGAGTTTTATTTGAAAATCTGCAAAAAACCCCAGAGTTATAGCTGATCAAGAATAAGAGACATGGCACTTGGCTAGACTGTTCTATCTTTTAACCACTCAAGACAGAAGTGACGGTTACAAGTCCCATGGTGTAGGTAAAGTAAATAAGTTTTAAGTCTTGACAGTTTACTCTAACTCAGAGATGAGATCTTATTTAAAAAGCATGTGTACCGTCAATTTCTTTTTAATAATATTGCAACAAATTATGATCCATAGCTGAGTCTATCCTTGCTCAGGGACGAGCAAGAGGTAAGCTTGGGGGAGTTTGTTGACGGTCCTTAAGTATCAAATTTAATTATCAAATAAATAAAGAAAAGGATCCAATTGAAATCAAGATCTAGACTTAGGGTTTTATCTGACAGAATTCCACAAGTTTTGGTGTTTGTCTATTTCTGCAGGGGGTTATCAGGAAATACAGAAGAAAGGCCCACATGTCAGGATTACGTAAAGATATTAACGTGCTGCGCAATTATCTTACATCTAGAAGACTCCAGAAGCCACGAGACCGAAGCGGAGACGAAACGGGGCCAGAGACAGGGCGCCCGCCCTGTCCTACTGGGCGCCCGCCCCCTGTTGGAGTCCAATCAGGACTCTGCTTTGCGGGAGATCTCCACCGACCTAAAGGATGAATCTAAACCATACAATCTATGTCGGTTTGATCCAAGGGCCCATATTCACTTGAAGGGACTATAAAACCAGACCCCCTGGCCCCTGGAGGAGGGAGCCTCTCAACCCTAATTCATTGTTCCATCAAGGGAGAAGAAGCCTCTGATCAAGATTAGAGCCACCACATCAATTAGATATCTAGATTAGCATAGCTACATAGGATTAGAACTAGAAGGAGTCAATCTTCGATTGGTTTCCGGATCTGTCAAGAGGATTCTTGGTAATTCTCTAATTGTGCTTCTAATTGCTTTCTAATTATCTTTGTTCTTCAATATTATGAATATGACTTTGTTCTACTTCAATATATTGCTTATGACTTTGCTCTACTTGCTTATATTCAAGATTATATTGTTCTTAGTTTATCATAGTTATGTACTTGGCTTAGTTAGATTGGATCTATATACATGCTTAGGATCGTATAGCGTTTATCCATCGGATCCATGGGTAAATGATAGATATTGTGTAGGCGTGGTGCTTATACCGTATTTATCTGCGATTGTACCCAATATGCCAGATCGTGGGGTGGTTCGTGATAGTGACAGCTTCATTGATTCTTATATAGTCCCCCTCTCGTGTATTGGGCTGGCAGAGCAACATTATTACAGGGGAGTGATTGCTATGTTTCTCATATTCCTTGCTAATATCACTAGCATGGGCGTAGTCTTGTCTCGCAATGATTGCTAAGTATGCTTGCACTTACTATGATATGCTAGACTATATAGTTGAGAATAACTTAGGGAATATTCTTGTAGTTCATTCTAATACCATGCTAATGACTTTCTAGAGTATCTAATTGAGGTGCTTATCATATTTATTATGTGGCTAGATCAGATTAGTTATCCTTGTCACTATTATTATTTCATATATCTTTTATGTGACACTTATCCCTGTATGAAGAGTTAGATATAATGTTCTCAATTATACATGCTATGATAGATACTCAATCTCATATTCTATTTTGTAATCATTAGTGATGATTGCTAATCCCTTCCCAGTGGTAAAAATATAAACAACGATACCTGGAATACTTCCCGGTTAAAATGCTACATCGGTATTAATCTATGCGCTTGCAGATCCAATTCATCATTTATTTAGAAGAGCAATTGCATATTTCAATACCGCGTCTCTTATATCATACTGGGGATGACAACTTGGCTTAAGTGGTGTGAGGGATAGGTTTGGCATTTTTGGCACCGTTGCTAGATTTAGAACTTAGTCTACTTTTAGTAATGATGTTAAGAATACCCAACAACGGTTCTCTAACAAACTCGTACCTGTTGCTTTTGGAAGGATGATGTAGACTCTGGCAGTAACTCGAACTTATGAACTGAACTTTGGAATGTGTGTGTAACTATTTTGCTTCTGCTACTTCGAACAAGTGCTGTAATAACTTAATACTCCGATGTGGTGCCGCTTCGACGGCAGTGAATGACTATGTAACATTCGTTGTGTTTATGTTGAACTATTACGATCTTGGTTTGTTACGAGTTGGTTTGAAATCCTTCGTGATTTCAGTTGACTACCGGGATTATATGGGCTCAAGTTTGGAAACTTGATTGCTTGTCGATCGTTTCTACACTTGATCTCTTATAATTTGGTCGGTTTTGTGACAACAGAGAAATTCGGGACCAAGGGGGAACAGGAGCTGGGCGCCCGCCCACCTGATCTGGGCGCCCGACCTCTCTCTGGCCCCTCTGTGGGCCCACTTCCTCGAGCGCGTTTCTAGATGCAGACTTAATTAGGAAAATATATGTATGACCCGAAAACGTCATACTAAAAAGGTCGGGCTCTAATTCTCCATGGGAAGGAAAAAATGGATTACGTCTATTTCTTCTAATTCTTTATTGGGCTCTAAAAACAATTTAAGACATTGACCATTTACCTTGAATAACGTACCTTCGTCATTTTGAAGTGTGATAGCTCCGTGGGATGATGAATTAATTACCTTGAATGGTCCTTCCCATTTGCTCCGGAGTTTTCCATGCCCGAAAAGCTTCACCCTGGAATTAAAAAGTAATACCTTATCTCTGGGTGTGAACTCCTTCTTCTTGATTCTCTTGTCATGCCACCTTTTGACTCTTTCTTTGTAGATCTTTGAATTGTGATATGCTTTCTCTCGCCATTCTTCCAATTCTGATAGTTGTATTCTTCTATAATCTCCAGCAACATCTTGGTCCATATTCCATCTCTTTATGGCCCAGTGTGCTTTGAACTCTAGTTCAACAGGTAGATGGCAAGTCTTCCCGTACACCAATTGGTATGGAGACATTCCAATTGGGGTCTTGTATGCTGTCCGGTATGCCCAGAGTGCATCGGGTAACTTGTCTTTCCACGCCGTTCCCATTTCATTTACTGTCTTCTGAAGAATATTCTTAATTTGTTTGTTGGAAGTCTCTGCTTGGCCACTTGTCTGAGGATGATAGGGGGTAGTGACGTTGTGACGGATTCCATGTTTTGATAGATATTGCTTGAAGCGTTTATCAATGAAGTGTGCTCCTCCATCACTTATCACTACTCTGGGGACTCCAAATCTTGGAAATATAATTTCTTCGAACATCCTCTTTGAACTGATGTTGTCGGCATGCTTGCAAGGTAATGCCTCTACCCACTTGGAGACGTAGTCAACTGCCACCAAGATGTACTCACACTTCTTTGATGGAGGAAATGGACACATGTAGTCTATTCCCCAGACATCAAAGAGCTCAATCTGAAGGTTGTTGGTGAGTGGCATTGCATCCCTTGTATTTATGTTTTCGTGTCTTTGACATGGCCCACATCTTCTGATATATTGCTTCGTGTATTCATACATTGTAGGCCTGTAGAATCCACACTGCCAGATCTTTGAATTTGTACGGAATGCTCCATAGTGACCTCCATATGGTGATGAATGACATCTGTCAATGATCTTCCATCCTTCCTCAGTGGTCACACATCTCCTGAGTAAGCCATTAGAGCATAATCGGAAGAGGTATGGCTCATCCCATATATGTGAACGACTTTCTTGAATAAGTTTCTTCTTGTTTGCTCCTGGTGGTACATACCCTGAAACCATAAAATTAACAATATCTGCATACCAGGGGTCAGACCTGTTAATCCCGTAGAGCATGTCGTCTCGGAGTGAATCGTTAATGGGGGTTTCCTGTGGACTCTTAAAATTCATTCTAGACAAGTGATCAGCAACAGAATTTTCTACTCCCTTTTTATCTTTTATTTCTAAGTCAAATTCTTGGAGTAATAAGATCCATCTAATCAGGCGCGGTTTAGCATCTTTTTTAGTGAGCAAATATTTTAGTGCAGCATGATCAGTGTAAACAATTATTTTAGCTCCAACTAAATAAGATCTAAATTTATCAATGGCAAAGACAACAGCTAGAAGCTCTTTTTCAGTGGTTGCATAGTTAAGTTGAGCTCCTGTCAAAGTTTTACTGGCATAAGCAATTGCATGATGCTTCTTATTTTTAGTTTGTCCTAAAACTGCCTCCACAGCATAATCACTGGCATCACACATAATTTCAAAAGGCAACAACCAATCAGGGGGTTGAATGCTTGGTGTAGAGATGAGTGCTTTCTTTAATAAATTGAAAGATGTTAGACATGCATCATCAAATTTGAAAGGAGCAACCTTAGCTAGCAAAAGAGTAAGTGGTCTAGCAATAAATGAAAAATCTTTTATGAATCTACGATAAAAACCAGCATGGCCAAGAAAGCTTCGAATTCCTTTTATACTCACAGGTGGAGGTAGTTGTTCAATTACTTCAATTTTAGCTTTATTGAGAATTTTAGCTTTATCTACCTCAATACCTCTTTCAGACACTAAGTGTCCCAGCACTATTCCTTCCCTAACCATAAAATGACATTTTTCCCAATTAAGGACTAAGTGCTTTTCTTCACATCTTTGCAAAACCTTGTCTAAGTTTTCAAGACAACTATCAAAAGTTTTTCCATAAACAGAGAAATCATCCATGAAAACTTCCATAATCTCTTCAATCATATCAGAAAATATAGACATCATGCATCTTTGAAAAGAAGCTGGTGCATTACATAACCCAAAAGACATTCTACGATAAGCATAAGTTCCATAAGGGCATGTAAAAGTGGTTTTGCTTTGATCATCGGGATGGATCGGGATCCGATGATACCCTGAATATCCATCTAAGAAACAGAATAACGAATGGTTCGCTAACCGCTCTAGCATCTATAGTAAAGGAATGTGATCATTTCTCGTGGCTTTGTTTAGTTTTCTATAGTCTACGCACATCCGCCATCCTGTGACGGTGCGTTGCGGAATTAGCCACAACTTGTACTGGGCTTACCCACTCACTGTGCGGCACAGGATATATAATCCCTACATGCAGTAACTTTATAACTTCCTTTTTAACTACCTCTCTCATAGTGTTGTTAAGTCTACGTTGGGGTTCTCGAGAAGGTGAAACCGAAGGATCTGTTAGAATACGATGGGTACAAATCATAGGACTGATTCCTGTAAGATCTTGGAGTGAGTGGCCGAAAATTGAGTGATGTTTTTCAAGAATGGTCATTAATCGTAGAGTTTGCTCCTGAGTGAGTTTATCGCTAATGATCACAGGAAACTCTGGATTATTGTTTACGAAAGCATAGATAAGACCGGGTGGTAAGGTTTTAAGCTCTATGGGAGGTCTAGGTGTTTCTGCAAACTCATCTAAGGGTTTAGGTTCAGAAGGTTCGGCTTCTTCTTCTATGAAGAAAGGAGTTTCGTCTTCTAAGTTTGGTTCTTCTAAAAGCTCTAGAGATGCAGCCTTTACCTCCTCCATAGGATCAGGCAAAAGATATGATTTGGCCTTATTGTTTAAGGAGTGTGAAATTGTTATTGGGATTTTAAAAGTTTTTCCAAAAGAAATGTGTAGCTTTCCAGTATGACCTTCATAAAGGAGTCTTCTAAAAGGTTGTCCTATCAACAGGTCGAAGTCCCATGTATCAAAGATATAGAAGTTCAAATGAACCATGGAGCCTTCTACCGTAAGAGGTAGGACATTAATAATTCCAAGACTGGGGACTAATCGTCCCGAAGATTCCTTTATGACCTTTGTTGTGGGGGTTAAGACAAGATTTTTAAATAGTTTAAGTGCAAAAGATTTAGACATGATGTTGATCCCCACAACAGGATTATAAAGAGCATTAAATCGATCAGAATTATAAGCACAGCGTATAGTTATAGAGGGTGTGTCCAAACGGATCACATCAGAGGAAAGCTCTGATTCTTCCAACCATTCGCTACTCATGACTGAGATAAGCTCTCTCAATTGATATTCATTTGGCAAATAAATGCTAAACTGGCCGTTTTGAGGTTTGTCAATAGAATGGTAGTTTGAAATGTTTCCAAAATCGGCAAAAAGATCGGATTCTATATCCAGCATGAAGTCCAGTGGTGGAATTTCTTCCTCTTGTGGCTCAGAACTTGGGATAGCTAAAGTAGATGAAGAATTTGGCAGAGTGTCTACTTCGGCTTCGTAGGTTTCATCATGAAGGGTATTATCCATCTCAGCTTCTAGGATTCTATCTAGGATCACTCTAGCTTCATCAGTAGGGATGCGAAAGAAAGAACCTCTAGACATTGTGTGTAGCATTTGTTTGTGATTTTTCTGAAGACCTCGAAAAAAGTGAAATAAAAGAACAGGGTCTTCAAGATTAAGGTTTGGACCAGATTCTAAAAGATCAGAAAAACATTTCTAGGATTTTCCCAAAGTTTCATTATCTTTTTGTTTAAAAAATAGGACTTCGAGTCTAAGGTTGGCTATACGGTCGAGGGAATAGAAATCTAGACAAAAGTTGGCTCGTAAAACTCCCATTCACATCGTTGTTGACTTACCTTCTGACTGTACCATTGTCTAGCTTCTCCCCTTAAGGAAAAAAGAAAAAGCTTCCAACGTAAAGTTTTATCAGAAATGCCTTCAATACGAAGACAATCACATGTTTGCTCAAAATCTCTAATATGAAGGTAAGGGTTTTCGTCTTCCTTTCCCGAAAAAGATAGGTTATGAATCA
Source organism: Sorghum bicolor (assembly GCF_000003195.3). Taxonomy (NCBI): domain Eukaryota; kingdom Viridiplantae; phylum Streptophyta; class Magnoliopsida; order Poales; family Poaceae; genus Sorghum; species Sorghum bicolor. The sequence goes on from NC_012879.2 coordinate 26,665,912, forward strand.
TGGCAATCAACCTAGAACTTAACTTATACTGGGATGTTTGGATAGGCTGTGATGATTCCCATGGTAAAAGGTCAGTTACTGAAGGGATTGCAGACTCATGGATCGATTTAGAATTTTGGTTTTCCATAAGGTAAGAGTAAAGAAAATAAATACAGAATATAAAAGATAAGAAAAGATAAAATTATAGATACAAGATAGTAGTAAGACTCAAGGTTATCTCAGCAAACCGTCTTTCTCCCCGGCAATGGCGCCAGAAATGCTTGTTGATATTTGGGAACGCAATAAGGAATTGATCCGCAAGCGCACGGATATCGGTGAGCACTTCACCCGAGAGGTTATCCAGAGTATCGTATTTATTTTTTTACCACTAGGAGAAAGAGTGCATCTGACTAACCGGTCTATTACTACTAACCCTTTAGGCAACAAAGAATGTCTCTCAATGTGAGTGATAAATAGAGAAGACTGCAACCGTAGTCTCGTTCTAACCTTGGTAAGGATAATCTACTGTTCTATTGGGGAGGCTAACGGAATCTAGACACCACAAAGGATGTTCAACCCGCACCTATAAACCCTATCCTTCATGCTAACGAGATATGGTCTACAAAGGTAACTCAGAATTGTCACGTTCCTTACTACTACCACGGTCTAGCTAGTCAGGGAATATCTATGAGTACCCCAGCCTAAACACCACGTTTACGCCAGCAATGATTACTCTAAACTCTACGCGAAGAGATTAAAGTAAACTCATAAACCATAAGAACAATAAAACAATAACTTACTAGACTTTAGAAGTCGAAATACTAAAGAATCCTAGGAGCAAGCTTCGGGTTAGGAGAACTTGATCCCGCAGGTACAAGCTTGGAGTAGACACCGACAGGCCGGGCTTCCTCCAATCTACACCTCCACTCTATCTCTCTAAATCTAGTAGAAACTAGAAGATCTATGTCTACTTTACATTGGTTGCTAAGCCTAAAAAGAAATATTAATTAGATAAGAGGTTTTCCTTCGAGGGCACCCCTCAATCTCTATGATAATTTCTTGTCTTCTCCAGGGGCTAGGGGGTCTCCTTATATAGTCCTCCTCCTCTATGCGTTTTTGGGTCGGTAGGCGAGGTGGTACTACGTTATCTTTGATCCATTAGGTCGGTGGAACATCGTGTGCGAATAGAGTCCTGAATGGAGTCCAGCAGGGGGCGGACGCCCAGGTCACCAGGGCGGGCGCCCTGGGCCTGGCCCCTTTCGGCCTCTGCCTTCTTCCCGTGGCTTCTGGAGTATTCTAGATGGTAGAAAATCGCGCGGTGCGTTGATATCTCTATGTAATCCCGACATGTGGGCCTTTCTTCCTTATTTCCTGATAACCCCCTGCAAAAACAGATAAACAACAAAACTCATGGAATTCTGTCAGATCAAACCCTAATTCTAGGTGTTGGTTGCATATTGGTCCTTTCCCTTGTTTATTTGATAATTAAAATTGATACTTAAGAACCGTCAACAATGCTTATGTTGCAAGTTTGAGCTTTTTTAATTTTAGTTGGCTCATTTTCACATTTGTTAACTAGTGAGGAATGAGCTTCTTCAAGCTTAATGTGAGCCTTTTGAAGCTTCTTATGGTCTTCCATTAGACTCTCATAAGACGCTCTAAGCTAATCAAGTTCTTGCTCAAGGGTTTTCTTATCCTTAAGCAAGGCCTTGCACTCCTTCCTAGTTTCTTTATAGTGATGAGTGCAATCTTCTAGCATAGTGATTAGTTCATCTTTAGTTGGTTCATCATCATCACTATCACTATCACTATCATGGTCACTCTCATCATCGGATGATACCTTAGTGGCCTTAGCAATGAAGCATGTTGGAGTGTCGAAGATGGAGCTTTTTCTTTGAATTGCAATGCTAGCATGCGCCTTCTTCTAGGTGCTCTCCTCATCAATTGAGGAGTCATCACTATCCCAAGTTGCAACATGGGCATCACCCTTCTTCTTGTTTGAGCGTTCCTTCTTCTCTTGCTTCTTCTTTTGCTTCTTTCTTTCCTTCTTGATAGCATCTTCATCATCACTATCATAAGGACATTTGGCAATGAGATGATCCTTGCTATGGCATCTAAAGCACCTCATGGAATGGTCACCAAAAATGTTGTAAACTTTGTATGCTAGCTGCAGTTTAAATTTGGGGTCATTTGGCCCAGTAATTTAAGAGTTATGGCTTTTCCAAGTTGAGTTCCAGAACTAGGTGCTCTCTGTCTTTCTAGAACAAAACCTGGAACTTTGTTTATTTGACCTGTTTAACTTGTGAATCTTGCTGAGATGTCTAAAGGTGCAATGTAAACAATTTTATAAGCTTTCTAGAATGTCTTCATTCATGTTTGTTGGATCTATATATCTCTAGTTATGAATTGTTCTTTGAGCTGCTCTGTTAATTAGTTGTTGCTGTTGAATTGTGTAAGTTGGTGTCCTTGTTAGTTGTGGTGGTACTTTTTGTGAGCTTGTATAAGAGATTACTCTGTAAATAAGTGTCCAGTGAATTATGTATTCATGTTTGCCAAAGCATTCATCATTCTCTTCATGTGCATCCATTCCTTATTCATTTGCACATGCAATAGGTGCACCGGAGACTGCGACCTAGTTCGAGCTCGAGAGGGTGAATCCCGAAGGCCCGGAGGTCACCCAGGAGACGGAGGCCCAGCCAGGAGGACCTGAGGAGCCCGAAGAGGAGGTTGAGTGCCCTAGTCACGAGCCTACTTCGTTCGTGAAAGGCAAGCCCCGGAGCATCTTAAGTCTCCCACTTTAATTTCAAAGCATACTTGATTATGTTATATCTATTGATGCATTACATATAGGAGTTGTGATGGAACCCTTGCTGCATTATACTATTCCTTGTCCAGATATCTTATCCTACTTGGTTGTAGAGTTAGGATCGAGTAACAGCTTAGCCATGCTTTAATCGGTAGAAGTCAGGTGATATCCTGTTACCTGCGCGAAATAGGGTTTGTTGTTGGATCACGATTGGCTATATGTGCTATCATGGGAAAGAACCTGGTTTAATATGATTTAAGCCGGGCGGAGTTTTGCAAGGTGGTAGTAACTCCGTCTGTGGCAGTGTTGACGGTCCTTAATGCTCACATTTAACCGTTAACTAATCATGGAAAAGGATCTAAATGGAACCAACACCTAGACTTAGGGTTTTATCTGACAGAATTCCACGAGTTTTGGTGTTTGTCTATTTCTACAGGGGTTATGAGGAAATACAGAAGAAAGGCCCGCACGTCAGGTTTACATAGAGATATTAACGTGCCGCGCAATTTTCCACCATCTAGAAGACTCCAGAAGCCACGGGAAGGAAGCGAAGGCCGAATGGGGCCAGGCACTGGGCGCCCGCCCCCTCCTAGAGTCCAAACAGGACTCTCTTTCGGGATCAATCTCCACCGACCTAAAGGATCAAGGATAACCGTTCAATCAATGTCGGTTTGATCCAACGGCTCATATTCACTTGAAGGGACTATAAAACCAGACCCCCCAGGCCCCTGGAGATCATACCTCTTCTACATAATCAAAGTTAGGGTTTCAATTCTTCATCCAAGTAGAGAGGATCCCTCTAGTTTTTCTAGTTCTATCTCTAGTTCATCTAGATCAAGTTCTAGTTCATCTAGTTCTAATTCTAGTTCTAGTTAGTTCTAGTTGTAATCTAGAAAATAGGGAGAGAGAAGAGGAGAGCGGAGCAGGAGCCGGATCTGTCGGATCTTTCTCAACATTGTACTTTTGCAGCAACTGGTTCGTTCTTCATCATTCTCCAGGTTCTTCAATTCATAATTCCTGAGTTCTTTAATTACTTTTATTTATATTCAAGTTATTTGAAACATTAGAGTAGTAATTAATAGATTAGACGTGGTGTTTAGTCTTGCAATTACCTGGAATTGCACCCAATCCTGCGGATTGTTGTGGTAGCCTTAGGGTAGTGACAGCCCTAACGGTCGACGTATTCCACCTCGTTCGGATCGGTGTTTGTAGGACCGTAGTCAGACCTTCCTAGCCCCATTCTCATCTCTTTCTATGGTTAGTGCTCTGATGTCCCGATATAAATAATCTTTGAAGTAATTCTTGATTCTTAGATCAACTAGAGAACTCTCAGGAAACTTCCTCTCTTCGCACCAAAAATAATTATATAGTTATCCTTGGGCGATCTTGGATCTTAATTAATACACTCACGTTCTGATAGGTTACCGATATGAATCGGTTCTTGGATGGTCCGATCTTCACGACAGTAGATCAAAAGAACAAGGATAACTTGCTGCGAACAGCGGGTAACAAGCTTTATACCTGACAAAGGTTGGATGCGACCAAGTGACGGGGAGAGAGACACCGAAACCGCGAAGACTTCGACTCGATCTCCGAACGACCGTAGAACCACAATCCGGAACTAATCCACACAATACGGCGCAGCCGAACGGAAGCCGTAGAGCACGAAGTAGGGGAACCCAGAGGATCACTCACAA